>NW_027128843.1:0-12087 GCF_037325665.1 Littorina saxatilis
GGGGGGGGGAGATTTGTAGTCGTTCATCAAAAACAGGTTCTATTTTTTTTTTTTTTTTTTTTGCATTTCTTTGAAGGAATAAGATCATGTACATGAGATTTTATAAATGTTGAACGGTTTAGAACAACACTGCCTGGAGACATGGGGGTTTGCATGGTATGGGTATATATTGTGTGTACATGTACTACAATTAAGGAAACGGTGCCATTTGTGGCTGAAGCCTACATTTACTTATCTTCAGCTCTCACTTCCCCTGAGGCACCTGTGACTCATAGCTGGAACAATTTTGGTACACCCTCTTCTACAGTGGACCCCCCCCCCCCCCCCCCCCTCCAACTAAAGACTTTCCCCTTTTTAAGACCTTGATTTTTCTGATCTTTTGTTGATCACAATATCTGTAAAATGACGCCGGTTTTAAGACTCCCTCCTTTTTAAGACACGAATTTCTCAGATTTAAGATCTTGAAGGAGACCCCCCGCGGGTTAGGGGGGAGTCCCATATTGGTTGGGACGAGAAAGAATTTACCCGATGCTACCCAGCATGTCGTAAGAGGCGACTAACGGTTCTGTTTCTCCTTTTACCCTTGTTAAATGTTTCTTGTATAGAATATAGTCAATGTTTGTAAAGATTTTAGTCAAGCAGTATGTAAGAAATGTTGAGTCCTTTGTACGGAAACTTGCATTCTCCCAGTAAGGTCATATATTGTACTACGTTGTTGCAAGCCCCTGGAGCAATTTTTTGATTAGTGCTTTTGTGAACAAGAAACAATTAACAAGTGGCTCTATCCCATCTCCCCCCTTTCCCCTATCCCATCTCCCCCCCTTTCCCCGTCGCGATATAACCTTGAATGGTTGAAAACGACGTTAAACACCAAATAAAGAAAGAAAGATCTTGAAGGAGGGGTTCCATTGTACCATCTTTCATGGTCTCATCAAACCACTCCATCTGTATGTGCATCATGCATAACAAATTGGATCAGCCATTTGTCATTAAATGTGTGCTGCGTGTGTATTTGTAAGTCATATATCCATCTGTACAGAATGGAATATTTTGGAGTGTTTAATGGTCAGATTTATTTAGAGAAAGTAGTTAGGCAAGTTGGGCCCCACTGAAAGAGAAAGCATGGCCTTAAAGCTAACGGACTGGGTGGCCGAGTGGTAACGCACTTGCGCTCGGAAGTGAGAGGTTGCGAGTTCGACCCTGGGTCAGGGCGTTAGCAATTTTCTCCCCCCTTTCCTAACCTAGGTGGTGGGTTCAAGTGCTAGTCTTTCGGATGAGACAAAAAAACCGAGGTCCCTTCGTGTACACTACATTGGGGTGTGCACGTTAAAGATCCCACGATTGACAAAAGGGTCTTTCCTGGCAAAATTGTATAGGCATACATAAAAATGTCCACCAAAATACCCGTGTGACTTGGAATAATAGGCCGTGAAAAGTAGGATATGCGCCAAAATGGCTGCGATCTGCTGGCCGATGTGAATGCGTGATGTAGTGTGTAAAAAAATTCCATCTCACACGGCATAAGTAAATCCCTGCGCTCCCGCAGTGGGGCACTGCGGTTATGAAATTAAAGGCCCCTCCTGTTTTTGGAACCGCAGGAGCTTTCTAGTTTGCTGTTAGGTAGATTTTTGGTTCCTCTTTCCTGTCATGCTCTCTTTTTCTTCATGAATTCTTTTCTTTTTTCTGCCTTCTTGCTCATTCACCTGTATTTTTTCCAAAAATCTCTTCTCTTGCCGCTTGTCTCGCGATTCATGTATAGTTTAATCTGTTAGTGTTCTGATGTAAGTCCAGCAGTAGATAGGTTAAGCCTATTTTAACATACTGGAAACTGGTAATCTTCCAGTAGGTATTAATTTAGTTTTACTAAAGCCTGCTGGGACACAAGTAATGGGTTAGTGCATTTGTAAACAGGAATCGCTTGACAAGTGGCCCCCTTCATCCCCCCCTTCCTCGTCCTGATATGGCTCTGCGTAGTCGGCTGGACGTTAAGCAACAAATAAACAAACAAACAAATCCCTGCGCCTTGAATATGTGCGCGATATAAATTGCATAAAATAAAATAAAATAAAAAAAACCCTGCGCTTAGAACTGTACCCACGGAATACGCGCGATATAAGCCTCACATTGATTGATTGATTGAAGCTTTAGTAGGGGATCCCCTATGGCTTTAAAAACAAAACAAAAAGTCCAGGGTACCATGACATCTGTGATGCGTTCTCAAATCAGTGTGAGCCCAGTCAATCAATCAATCAATATGAGGCTTATATCGCGCGTATTCCGTGGGTACAGTTCTAAGCGCAGGGATTTATTTATTTTTATTTTTATTTAAGTCGTGTGTTCATTTTTTGGCTTTTGGAGGGACGATTTTGAGTTTGAATCCGTTCTTGCCATGCTCCTAAAGCGTGTAACATACAATCTTGCACACGTTTGCTTTAGTAGTGGCAAAGAAGGAAAGCGTGTGACATATCTATATGTTTTTTGGAATCAGGAACCGACAAGGAATAAGATGAAATTGTTTTTAAATAGATTTCGGAAATTTAATTTTGATCATAATTTTTATATTTTAATTTTCAGAGCTTGTTTTTAATTCAAATATAACATATGTATATGTTTTTTGAATGAGAAAATGACGAAGAATAAGATGAAATTGTTTTTGGATCGTTTAATAAAAAAATAATTTTAATTACAAGTTTCCGATTTTTAATGACCAAACTCACTCATTAGTTTTTAAGCCACCAAGCTGAAATGCAATACCAAACCCCGGCCTTCGTCGAAGATTGCTTTGCCAAAATTTCAATCGATTAAATTGAAAAATGAGGGTGTGACAGTGCCGCCTCAACTTTTACAAAAAGCCGGATATGACGTCATCAAAAGTATTTATTGAAAAAAAGAAAAAAACGTCCGGGGATATCATTCCCAGGAACTCTCATGTCAAATTTCATCGGATCGGTCCAGTAGTTTGGTCTGAATCGCTCTACACACACACACGCACAGACAGACACACACACATACACCACGACCCTCGTCTCGATTCCCCCTCTATGTTAAAACTTGACTAAATGTAAAAACAGGCCAGTAATTTACAATATTGTATTTAACTGTTTGAATTATTGTGTATTGAGATAAAAATGAAGCAACATGTGGCGTAGATTGTTTCGTTTCCATTCAGATTTTTTAACTGTAAAACTTTAGAACCCAATGTGTTTTTTTCAAAATCTTCAGAGGAATCTGTAAGGAAACAGTTGTAGAAACAATTCCTGTATGCAGTTAGTATGCTTGCTTTGTGTGTGTTGTTCCCCCCCCCCCCCCTCCCCTATGAAGATAAGTGGGTTTTGTGTGTATTGTTTTTTTAATGTGGGATTTTCAATGTCTTGTGTGAGTGTATTAAAGCATATTTTTAGTCAGTTAGAATCCTTGCTTTAGTTTGGTTGAAAGAAAAAACAACTCTCTTTCGCTCTCTCTTTCAGAATTCCAATCGTAATGGGATTACTTTCACTCCTACTCTCCCTCTCTTTCAAACTGTGGTCTCAAAATAACACACACACATGAAAAGCACTCATTTTATTATTCTCAGTGTCCTCCTACTCTCCCTCTCTTTCAAACTGTGGTCTCAAAATAACACACACACATGAAAAGCACTCATTTTATTATTCTCAGTGTCCTCCTACTCTCCCTCTCTTTCAAACTGTGGTCTCAAAATAACACACACACATGAAAAGCACTCATTTTATTATTCTCAGTGTCCTAAAAGGAAGGTGCTCTACTTTCCGCAGGACAACAAACAGCACATCATGCTTTTTTTCTTTTCTTCAGTACACCTTCATCTCAATATGCAGGAAGTACATTCTTAAAACAAACTGTGAATAATATGGCAGTATGAGCAAACATTCAACAATCTAATCCAAATAACTTCCAAGCAGATAAACCAATTTCTTCAAATAACGTTTCAACCGCTGCCTTTCGCTTAAAAAAAATAAATAAAAAGAAACTGCTCCCAAGTGGCCTGTCGTGACAAGTATATTTTGGTGAAGGTACACAATGTAATAGCCAAATTAAGGAACAACAGGGCTGAGGTGCACGAGAAAGTTACCAACTGTGTGGGAGCCAGCCGCAGTGTTGGATTGTTTCTTTCTTTATTTGGTGTTTAACGTCGTTTTCAACCACGAAGGTTATATCGCGACGGGGAAAGGGGGGAGATGGGATAGAGCCACTTGTCAATTGTTTCTTGTTCACAAAAGCACTAATCAAAATTTGCTCCAGGGGCTTGCAACGTAGTACAATATATTACCTTACTGGGAAAATGCAAGTTTCCAGTACAAAGGACTTAACATTTCTTACATACTGCTTGACTAAAATCTTTACAAAAATGGACTATATTCTATACAAGAAACACTTAACAAGGGTAAAAGGAGAAACAGAATCCGCTAGTCACCCCCCACGACATGCTGGGGAGTATCGGGTAAATTCTTCCCCCTAACCCGCGGGGGGTAGTGCTTTTGTGAACAAGAAACAATTAACAAGTGGCTCTATCCCATCTCCCCCCTTTCCACGTCGCGATATAACCTTGAATGGTTGGAAACGACGTTAAACACCACATAAAGAAAAAGAATGTTAGGGTCATGCACTAACTCTCCCTTCGTGTAGCTCAGCCCAGGCGATGTCCTTTCATGGGAGGTGGCTTTGCATCAAAATGGCCTCACATCGCAGTTGCCACCGTACGTACACAACCATTTCAAAAATGAAACATTTTTCTTCAGCTTTGAGATCAGATTAGGTCTGCTACAATCAAACCCAGTCGACGATTTCTGTCAGCTTAAAAAATGTTACAGTTGTGGCAAAGCAACACAGTCATAGCACACATTTCTTGCCATTATAATTTATTATTTTAACGAAGAAATTCATGTTGCCAAGGAATTGAGAGAAAAAAATAATTTACCAAAAAAGATGGCCTCAAGTACTTATAAACAAAATATGTACAGTTTTATTTTCATGATAGAAAGTTGACTTAATAGAATTGGTTTCAGATTATGTATAAACTAGATACAGACTCACAAAGGGAACACAAATCTTTTAAGTTTCCTCAAACAAGAAGAAAATCTTTATTAACAATAAGTATATCAGATCGCTAACAACTTGGGCAAATAAAAGCAGTACATTAACAGCTAATGAGACTGTACACAAACAAAATTAATTATGAGTGTGTCAAACACAATACATGTAACTATTGAAACGATGTGAATTTTTCAACCCACTCATAAATCAGAATTGGATTTATGAAATATTATGTAAGTGAAATATACAGCAGTGCCTGTAAAGACAGAACGCCCTTGGGACCAAAGAAATTAAAGCGTACCTACATACAGTTCTCCTTTCATAGCAGGTATACTTAGGTAATGTTCACACACCAAGGGACTACAGTCTACAGAAGGCGTCCTTTATTGAAAAGAATCCTCTCCTGAGAGGGGGCCCCAAATCAAATTACCATTGTATTAGCATTACTGTATTTTCATGACTACTTGGTGCTTCGTTCAGGATCAGGATCACGATCGATACATTGCAGGAACCTTTTTAGGTTATCATCGCAACAGAATAGGAATTATTGGATCCTAGCCTATCCTCTTATTTCTAAGGAAATACAAGGTGCAACCCAAACTGTTTCCATAGAAATGAGAAAAACATAAGATTCAACAGGGATGGCCAAATCGTCCGCCAGATGGCCAGGGTCGAGTACAAAATCCGCCGGGCTTGTAGAAACCGCCTGGCTACTCGCCCGGCTGGCCAGTGAAAATTCTGGTCAAATACAACACTTGTGGTTGTAACGAGTTTCAAAGCCATAAACACTGCAGATGCAGCAACTGTGATATGTACCGGGCCAGCAAAATCTCTGGCAGGCTAGTGACTTTCTTGAAGTTACTCGCCCGGCTGGCGAGTTAAAATGTTGAGATTTGGCCATCCGTGTTCACCACTTCTTGTGTATTGGGGCAAGCAAAAGGAAGCGCAGAATGAAAATATGTTTGTTCACGGAAATATGCCGCAGATCTAAAGCCACTAGACAGTCTTTGCTCTTATCAAGCCCACTGTAGTAACCTACCACTGGTGACCACTGTCAATGATTGATATCAGCCTACGTACGAGATGTCTGAAAACACCACCGCGCAGGGGTTCTGCAGGCATCGCAGCAAAAAGAAATAGGGACATTTTTCTCGGGCTCGCGAGGCAGATGCCAGACAGCAACACTTTGTCTCTATACTGATTTTGTCAGTTGAAAACAGCTGCCTGCCCTTGTGATCAAACAGACAGTGACCTTGTAAACCCAGGTCAATAACCAAAAGTCAACGCCTTTGATGTCTCAATGGATGTCTCCTGGGAGATTGTGCCAAAGTCATGGTAGCAGTGATATGTATATCGCTACTGATGGGGTGTTATGTTTATATAAATATACATATGTGGGTACACTTGTACTCTTCTTTAATCACACACAAGGGGCTACCGGTCAATAGTGTGCAGGGGTCAAAGTTGAGGGAAAAAGTCCCGAAAGTACAGCAAGACTAACTTAAGTATGCACACACACACACGGGCTTGCATAAAACACACACACACACACGTTCTCCAACAAAGTTTCACCCATCACAGTTTCAGGCCAATGACTTCAGATTTTTCACTGGGCAAGATCTGTGAAGTCTACAAGCTTCCATTCTTCACATGCACACGAATTCACTCTGCACATCTGCTCGCTGACAAAACACACGTCCACTCTGCAAACCAACATCACTTTCCAGGCTTGATGGAGATTATGAGCACAGTAACGTTGTCTCCGCTGAGTCGCAAAACAGCTGTGTTGGCGAGTCGACTACACGCTGTGTCGAACCGAACCTCTTCTGCCGACCGTCTGTCTGTTGCGTGTATGGATTTGTCCTGGGGAGAGAAAATGTTGTCATGAATTGTTCTGTATGTAACAAATAGATTAAAAATATCTCACTTAGCACTTTCATGCAGACCTTTACGTTTCTGTTACTATTAAAAAGGAAAAACAGGCCTCTGTGTGTATGTGTGCATGCTTATAGGTGTACTGTGTGCGAGTCTGTAACTTTGAGTGTGTGCACACACCAGTGAATGAGCATTCCGATCAGGAGGACGCAGACGTACTACACACATATATGAATCTTGACTTTCAAGATATATCTCCATAAAACTAATCCCTTAAAGTCTCAGAGTTGGAATCAGCAAAGACAAACACAAAGTTTCCTGCACACTGATCAATCCGTTTCACATCAGATGGGAATATAGTCCTCAAAAAGAGAGGGGGTGGGGTGGGGGTGAGGCATACCAACAAAAAAAACAGTGACAGAAAAAGAGCACACAAGAAAATTAACCATGCAGGATACAATTAACAAAGATCTTTACAAGTCCACAACATTAGCCAGAAACTTACCTGTAGAACACTGTTGACGAACTTGATGCTCTCATCCATGGTGAAACTCTTCCACAGTCCATCGCACGCTATCATGATGTACCTGTCGCAAACAGCACACCCAGTCAGTAACCATGTAGTTTCTTGCAGCATGTCCTATCTTCCCTCATGTGTACACAAGTACAAGCACAAGACCAAGTATGCACGTAATACTAAAGATCCTGAAATCCTTGCCAGAGAAGAGTGGGTTGTAGAAATAGTCAGCATAAAAACCCATCAACGCAGCATAAGCAGTAGAAGAATATCGACTTGGCCAAAAAATGATTGCAACAAATTTTGCACCCAAATTAAAGCATTAATTCCCGTGTAATTTTATTAAAACTTTATATGCCAGTTAAGGCCGTTTACCTGACTATCAGGATCAATTTTTGGATTAATGATATCTTTTACAGGGATCACGTGACCGCTGATCAAATAAGGGTACCCTCAAAATCAGTGTTTTAAATCATGGCTGCTTCAAATCAAAATGGCGGTGTATTTTGTCTCCTTTCATTTGATTGGGCGATATTTTTAGAACTAGCCACTCACGCGAAGCGACACAATACATGATCGAATAGTGATTTTTGTCTGCAATCACAATTTTGTATGATCACTCATTGTTTACACCAGGCAAAGACAATTACTGAAAGTAGTTTGGAAGCTTACTTGAAACAAGAAAAAGTGAGAAGCTTGCGCATACCATGCAGACAAGAGTATTGGACCAGAAATGTTTTCAAATCACTGAGGTGTTGTTGTTTTTTTGAAGTTTTTTTTAATCACATTCTTTTATTCAGTGGATGCAGCAACATATTTATGTTCTGCTTATTTTGAAGTTTAAACTGTGTTTTAGGTTAAAAAAAAAATTTTACAAAAAATTGAACATTTTGAAAAGTTATTTTAAGTCTTGTTAAAATAAATAATGCGGAATATTGTATGTGTGTTTTGGCTGGTGTATTTATTCCAGTTTGAATGGTGCCTGGATGTTTGTGGAAGAAGAAGGCAAACGTCTATATCATTAAGAAAGTAGATGCAAGTTGTAATGTCTTGCTTTAAGTTAACTGAAACATGGTCAAATATATATGCATTTGATTTACACTATCGATGACAGCTAGAGAAAATGGCTGGATGAAAGATGGAATGGCGTAGTGTTTGTGGTACATTTTCAGTACACAAAATGTTTCTAAGTCCAACTGGCACTCGCAATATGAAAAGTAACAAAGTCAAAGCAGTACATTTGCAGTACAGGCAAAAAATGGCTAAGTTATTTTGGTATGTTTTCAGTATACATAGTATTTTCTAAGTCCAAAAGAAGCACATTTTCAGTACACAAAATGTTTTCTAAGTCATATTGAAGTACTTTTTCAGCATACAAAATATTTTCTAAGTCCAACAAAAGCACATTTTCAGTACATCAAAAAGTGGTTAAGTCTAAACGAGGTATGTTTTCAGTACAATAGAGGTATGTTTTCAGTATACCACCTAACTTGGTTCAAAACTGCAGTACATTTTCAGTGTACCTCAAATGTACTGAATTTTCTTTGCAGCACATTTGAAGTACATTTGAAGTACATTTTGGGGCAGGAGGTACAAATTCAGTACATTTTCAGCTCATGTTTGGTATGCCTAATTTGTGCTGATTGAGTGGAACATCACAGGTTTGTGAATATAATGTTCAAAATGTGCGCTCTCTTTGAGTGGAACATCAGGGGTTTGTGAATAGAGTGTTCCATTGTATCTGTGCCTGCAGTAATTAGAAGACTACACACGTATACATTTATAGATTAAGATCTGCAGTGGACATTAAACCACAGCAGTAATTATAAGACTACACATACATGTATACACGGTACATTTATAGATTAAGATCTGCAGTGGACATTAACCATAGCATTAATTAGAAGACTGCATATCCATGTACATATAATAATTATATATATATATGTACATTTATAGATTAAGATCTGCAGTGGACATTAACCACATCAGTAATTAGAAGACTACACATACATGTATTACATCTATAGATTAAGATCTGCGGTGGACATCAACCACAGCAGTAATTAGAAGACTACACAGAAAAGTAGATTATTTAAGATCTGAAGTGAACAGTGACTGTATGATAGATCTGCACTTAACCTAAGATAGATTAGGATCTTAATGGCTGCAGTTTCGTTGTGTGTCTAATAGCAGATTAGGATCTGCAGTGGACATAACGGTAGATGAGGATCCATGTTTGTGTCACAGCAGTACTTAGAAGACTAAACATTCCCATTTGAAGTAGATTTAACATCTGCAGTTGACATGATAGTATGATAGATCTACACTTAAGATGATAGATCTGAACTTAACATAAAATAGATATTGTTCTACATTACACTAATGGCTGAAATGTCTAGTATCTGTGACTACAGTCTTTTAGAAGAATAGACTTCAGTAGATTAAGATCTGCACTGGACATAAAAGTGGAAAAAGGTCCATGTCTGTGCCATGGCGCCAGCGCAGTAATTAGAAACAACTAAGCACTAAAGAAGATCTATACGGGGCATGAGTCTAAAATAGACGTGCACTTATCATGAAGTAGATCAGGATCTACATTAAAATAATGATACATTGTATACATTTCTTGCCCTGAAAGTGACAGGTATATCCTACTGCTTCAGGAGTTAAGCTGACACGTTTGCTTTGGTGTCAGGTGTCATGACGTGTGTTTTACCGACCAAAACAAAAGAGTATCAGCTTGCTTACAAAAGGGACAGGGAACCGGGATGTCTGTGTGGTAGTGAGTCACATCGTCATTCCAAAGCCACGGTCTCCGGTCATTGACCATACTTTGTTGATATGACCCATTGGTCCTATACCCCTGGTTGGATAGTCTTGACATACGGGAACGTCCCACTAGTCCGAGGGTTCACTAGTCCGAGGGCTCAGTAGTCCGAAGGTTCACTATAGACGCTTGATTTTCCAGTTATTATACCGCCCCTTAAAAGGCGGTATATAGGTTTCACTGTGTGTGTGTGTGTGTGTGTGTGTGTGTGTGTGTATGTGTGTGTGTGTGTGTGTGTGTGTGTGTCCGCAAATAGATATCCGATGTTTGAGAACCAATTTCAATGAAATTATGTGTGAGGCTGTAGTACAACCCAGGCTCGATCCTCTCCATAATTCAGGTCGGTGGGATAACTAATTGACCCTCACGGGAAAAAGGAAACCCGAGGTGCTACATAATATGACTAAAAACTGTAGGCAGTTTGATCTCGTAATTGTCCAGTCGGGGCGGTATCCTAATAAATTTAATATCCTTTCTTCAGTCAAAATATAAATAACTAAGTGTCTTGGGGGAAATCGTCTGAGATTTCTTCAGTCAAAATATAAAACACCACATTATCTTTTTGAATGAAAACAACTCAGTGTTTTTTTATGAGAATATTCTTCGATTTGGTTCCCACAGCAGTGAAAAACACACGCACGCACGCACACGCACATCCACGCAAGTGATTGGTCGAAGCGGTCTTAAGGGGAAGTAATGCCTCTCTACCGCTTGTGTTAGTATGTTGCGATCATAGATCTATGGTTGCGATTGACTGCGAAAATGGAGAAAAGATTAGCGTTTCTGCTGAATTCTTGCAAAGCGGGTAACATTTTCGATGCGGAAGAAGAAGAATTGAAGTCGTTGATTGACGATTACTTCCTCTCGGACTAGTGAACCCTGGGACTAGTGAACCCTAGGACTTGTGAACCCTTGGACTAGTGAACCCCTCTCTTGACATACCTACATGAAGGGGGTCTTCTGGCCATTGATGTTCCTACTACACGGACAAAGCCAAAACATTTGGACCTATCCATATTTTTAAACCAGGTCCAACTGACCTTTGTCCTCTGAGCCTGGAAACATGGCTGGTGAGTCAACACATTGATGGGGACTCATAGTCATAGTAATCATCACCTTCACTGGGTCGTGCTTTAGACAATGATTTTGGTTGCACCTCTGTGTTTGTACCACCTAAAGACAGTTTCAAACATGTTACTACCTCTTTGTAGAGTAAATTTCTGCATGGGCATATGGGTTGTGCACACACAAACACACACACACACATACACACACACACACACACACACACACACACACACACACACACACACACACACACACACACTCTCTCTCTCACTCTATCTCTGTGAGTCTGTCTCTCTCTCTGAGTCTATCTCCCCCCCCCCTCCCCCCTCCTCCCATCGCCACTCATTCACCCACACATTCTTTCAACCCGTTAAAACATTTAGTCAAGTTTTGACTAGAGGGGGGAATCGAGACGAGGGTCGTGGTGTATGTGTGTGTCTGTGTGTGTGTGTGTGTGTGTGTGTGTGTGTGTGTGTGTGTGTGTGTGTGTGTGTGTGTAGAGCGATTCAGAGTAAACTACTGAACCGATCTTTATGAAATTTTTTCATGAGAGTTCCTGGGTATGATATCCCCAGACGTTTTTTTTCATTTTTTCAATAAATGTCTTTGATGACGTCATACGGCATTTTGTAAAAGTTGAGGCAGCACTGTCACACCCTCATTTTTTAATACAATTGATTGAAATTTTGGCCAAGCAATCTTCGACGAAGGCCGGACTTTGGTATTGCATTTGAGCTTGGAGGCT
>NW_027128844.1:0-17500 GCF_037325665.1 Littorina saxatilis
AACGCTGGCGCTGGACCCGAGTACTCTTCACACTGGCTCGCTCCCCCAGTATGAAAGTTTTTGTCTTGTGCACGTGGATTTAAAAAAAAAATTTTACATTTATTTTACACAATTAAAAAATTATTAGAGTAAAATAAAACATTAAAACGTTCATAATAAACAATGGTAAACAAGAATTAAAAAAAAAAAAAAAATAGACCGCCCATGCCGGGAATCGAACCCGGGTCACTTGGATTTAAAAAAAAAACCAAATATTTATTTATTTTACACAATTAAAAAAACTATTAAACATTAAAACGTTCATAATAAACAATAGTAAACAAGAATTAAAAAAAACAAGAGGCGAAGCCTTCAAGGCTCCCGTAAGAAATCAACAAACAGTAACATAACACAAACTCACTCACTCCGTAACACACACACAAACACACACACACACACACACACACACACACACACACACACACACACACACACACACACACACACACGCACACACACACAGTTAAAACTAACGCATCATATCAACTCCATGTATAATTTTCAAAAGAAGGCAAACAGATAAAATGACTAGGGTAATAGGTTAGGTACCTGCCATGTGGGCACTTTTTCCACTGCTGTCCTCAGTCCTATACTTTTCATCAAGACTTGTCACCATGCCGAGTAGATCTAAATTCGGAAGTCTTCATGTGGCTGAGGCATATATCTGACATAGCGTCGATCTTGTTGTAGGTTAACCTCCTTTCTGAAACAAATGGCAAAATGCGATTAGTTATGATGACTACAACCTACACAAATATAAACAGTGTTTTGAAACAGAATAGTCAGGTTATACAAGCCACTTTACCTATGCAGCATGGTAACCCTACAATATGCGAAACATGTCGACTGCAGCAGCCTGGTTCTTAAAATAATTCTGACGGTCAACACAGCCAGAAATGCCAACAAAGACAAGAAAGCTGTTGCAAGGTAAGCTTCCCAAACGTTACATAGCGAATCATATGATAGTGCGTAAACAGCAAACAGTAGATCTACAATCAAAGAGAGGATCGAGTCTGGAATGAAACGCGATACAGATCTAGCATTAAAAAACTGTCTTTCACGTTCAAGGAAGTTGTTGCAAAGTACTTAAGATTTACTAAATTGTACAGACAAAACCATGACAGTGCATATTTTGAATCTGAGGAAAAAATCGTGATCATTTTGACTTTGAGAACAGATTCATTCCGTTTCCTTATATCTGCATGTTCAAGTAAATGGTGGACATTTTTTTTCGGGCAGAGTAAACTTAACTTGAGACTCTACTGCAAGTCTTGAAATTCACATAAATCGAACCACGAGCAAAGACATCCAAACATTACAGGCACTTTAGATCAACTCATTTCACTAGAGGTGACTGCCTAGCACTGTGTTTGACATCCGTGTCTGCTGAAATAAAAAGAAATTAAAACAAAACGGATTAACAGTAGGTGACACGTTATCAGAGTGGGAGACACTAGATCTGTCTCTGAACTTACCGGGATACGGCTGCAAGATCGACACTGACTGCCGCGCTTTCGACAGCTCTTCCTCGCGTGGACATTGGAAACACGCTGTGCAGATCAAATTGTAGGAAATCTCCCTTTGGTATCTTCTTTATTTACTTTTCTGGAGCTTAGAAACCGAACAACATGAAATCGTCTTCCCCGGCGAATCGGCGAGGTGAGAACTGGACCACAATCCTTCGCGCGACCCCTGACCTGATCTTGACACCTGACCTGCCGTCTACATGCCAAACACGGCACAAACCAGTCAACTGTTTGTACCCCTTCAAAACCCCCCACCATCCGTTTTCTTTGGATACACGCTTTAACTACACACATGCCGACACAATGTTGATCATTGCTTCAATAATTTGAAGATGGTGCTTGAAAATTAACCACGTGAAATGAGTATTTCGGTGTTTAGCCAAAAATGTTAAAGTTTCTACCACAGACATACACACATACATACGCACGCACGCACAGACAGACAAAGTTTACCATCGCATAGGCTACACTTACGTGAGCCAAAAATAGAGCGCCCATGCCGGGAATCGAACCCGGATCATTTTGGCCATAGACTCTCTCGTGCTCTCTGTCTCTCTTTCACCGAGACCAAACCCTGCATTGTAATTTCTTTGCCGAGACCATTTCCTCACCCGTTGTCTGGCTTGCAAATCATGCTTTTCTCGTCACTGTGTGACGTGTTCGCCGCTCAAGTCTCCCCTTTAGTTCAGGCTGTTCGCAAAGCGACCAGCCTCCCACCGCAAAAACTCCCACCGTTAAGAGTGGCTTTTGTGATTTATTTCGCATTTAGGTCCCAGGTAACATTATGAAGTTTTAATACGATCAATCGGACCTATTATCAAGTTAGTGTATCAACTTTTGAACGAACTGCGCCCAGTAGTTTCTCAGCAATAAGCTGTTAAGTCGAGACAGACAGACAGACAGATAGACAGACAGACACACACACAATTAAAGTCTGTTGGACCCTAGTACTGCGTACTCGGGGATAACGATATTGTCAGTACCGCCAGAGAAAAAAGAAGATTCAAAACGCACATTTTGCAACACGCATTTGGATAGGCGTAACTGTGTGGTCTGGTTTTTGTGTCAGATCTCCTTTTGTGTGGGCTGTCTCAAGTGTGTCGTGCTTTCGTCACACGCAAACTCTTGTTTTAATTTCTGTTGGTAAATTCCAGTGTAGCGTTAAGCTAAAAAGTGATGATCTTTCATAGAGACCTCATTTAAACTCGGAGAAAGGACTGTGCTCTTAGTTATTTGCGATTCGAAACCTTCATCGAGCTTCGACAGATTGACTGTGCAGAAGGTCGACGGTAAGCACATTTTCAAAAGTAAATGTTGCATGTTTCTCGTGTGGTATCTTCACTCATCGGGGAGTGTGGTACTAAATATGAACGGTAAGAATGCTCTGAACCCTACACGTATTATATCTTCATCGTTTACATTTGCCCAACATGTTAATTTGCTGAGCGGGATTTATGTCGTCTGCTAGGCTATAGCAATAGAACCACTGCACTGAGTCTCATTTCAAAAACAAAAATTGCTCGTCACGTTGCACTGAGTCTGCCCGCATGAGGCAGGATGGTAATAAGTCTTATATAATATATATATTATGGTAAGAACGTTCTAAACCCTACACGTTTTCGATTCCGATTGTTCTTGCCTTGAAGTAATAATTCGGAAAACATTCATTTACTGAACAGATGCAGTCGTATTTCAGTGTAGTCTGCTACGTGCTGATCTAGCTGCTACGAAATCGGAATAACACTTGTGTTTTCTGTTAGCTGCTGGGAATTGTATACTAACTCATCATTTGGTAATGTGGATAATAAGCTACATGCCACTAACATGGCATAATTATGAGAGGAATCTTCGCAAGTCGAAACTGAAAAATTAGACACAGCGGGTTCTATTTTTAGATCAGTGGCAACTGTGGCACAGGCACATGCAATCTGTCAGAAAAAAAACCCCACTTCTGCTTTAATTGAGAAGCAGGAAATTTATGGTCATAATCATTGGTATTGTGGAGAATATAAGCTACATGTCATTAATTAATTCTGAGGATGAGAGTACACTCTCGCTTAGGCACAAGGCGGAAGAATACGCTCTGTGGAAAAGTTAGCGCATCGCCATTAGCCAATCAACTGGTTCACATCAGTCATGTGACACCAGTACTTACTGACAATTATTATTATTAGTTAAATTGTTTGTTTCGTTGC
Source organism: Littorina saxatilis (assembly GCF_037325665.1). Classification (NCBI taxonomy): domain Eukaryota; kingdom Metazoa; phylum Mollusca; class Gastropoda; order Littorinimorpha; family Littorinidae; genus Littorina; species Littorina saxatilis. Next base: position 3,761 of record NW_027128844.1, read on the forward strand.
TCGTTTATATTCGGTTTCCATTCAATCACAAAACATGAGAAAAATGTTTACTTACAACCTCAACATGTCAAATGGCGGTGGCTATTGCCTAATTTTCGCCTTACGCGACTTGTTTTCTTTCTCATTGTTATATTTAGTCAAGTTTTGACTAAATATTTTAACATCGAGGGGGAATCGAAACGAGGGTCGTGGTGTATGTGCGTGCGTGTGTGTGTGTGTGTGTGTGTGTGTGTGTGTGTGTGTGTGTGTGTGTAGAGCGATTCAGACTAAACTACTGGACCGATCTTTATGAAATTTGACATGAGAGTTCCTGGGTATGAAATCCCCGAAAAATTTTTTCATTTTTTAGATAAATGTCTTTGATGACGTCATATCCGGCTTTTCGTGAAAGTTGAGGCGGCACTGTCACGCCCTCATTTTTCAACCAAATTGGTTGAAATTTTGGTCAAGTAATCTTCGACGAAGCCCGGGGTTCGGTATTGCATTTCAGCTTGGTGACTTAAAAATTAATTAATGACTTTGGTCATTAAAAATCTGAAAATTGTAAAAAAAAATAAAAATTTATAAAACGATCCAAATTTACGTTTATCTTATTCTCCATCATTTGCTGATTCCAAAAACATATAAATATGTTATATTTGGATTAAAAACAAGCTCTGAAAATTAAATATATAACAATTATTATCAAAATTAAATTGTCGAAATCAATTTAAAAACACTTTCATCTTATTCCTTGTCGGTTCCTGATTCCAAAAACATATAGATATGATATGTTTGGATTAAAAACACGCTCAGAAAGTTAAAACAAAGAGAGGTACAGAAAAGCGTGCTATCCTTCTTAGCGCAACTACTACCCCGCTCTTCTTGTCAATTTCACTGCCTTTGCCATGAGCGGTGGACTGACGATGCTACGAGTATACGGTCTTGCTGAAAAATGGCAGCTACTTGACTAAATATTGTATTTTCGCCTTACGCGACTTGTCCTTTTATTTTCCTAATCCTTTTTATATTTAGTCAAGTTTTGACTAAATATTTTAACATCGAGGGGGAATCGAAACGAGGGTCGTGGTGTATGTGCGTGTGTGTGTTTGTCTGTGTGTGTGTGTGTGTGTGTGTGTGTGTAGAGCGATTCAGACTAAACTACTTGACCGATCTTTATGAAATTTGACATGAGAGTTCCTGGGTATGAAATCCCCGAACGTTTTTTTCATTTTTTTGATAAATTTCTTTGATGACGTCATATCCGGCTTTTCGTGAAAGTTGAGGCGGCACTGTCACGCCCTCATTTTTCTACCAAATTGGTTGAAATTTTGGTCAAGTAATCTTCCACGAAGCCCGGACTTCGGTATTGCATTTCAGCTTGGTGGCTTAAAAATTAATTAATGACTTTGGTCATTAAAAATCGGAAAATTGTAAAAAAAATTAAAAATTTATAAAACGATCCAAATTTACGTTTATCTTATTCTCCATCATTTGCTGATTCCAAAAACATATAAATATGTTATATTTGGATTAAAAACAAGCTCTGAAAATTAAATATATAAAAATTATTATCAAAATTAAATTGTCCAAATCAATTTAAAAACACTTTCATCTTATTCCTTGTCGGTTCCTGATTCCAAAAACATATAGATATGATATGTTTGGATTAAAAACACGCTCAGAAAGTTAAAACAAAGAGAGGTACAGAAAAGCGTGCTATCCTTCTTAGCGCAACTACTACCCCGCTCTTCTTGTCAATTTCACTGCCTTTGCCATGAGCGGTGGACTGACGATGCTACGAGTATACGGTCTTGCTGAAAAATGGCATTGCGTTCAGTTTCATTCTGTGAGTTCGACAGCTACTTGACTAAATATTGTATTTTCGCCTTACGCGACTTGTTATATTTAGTCAAGTTTTGACTAAATATTTTAACATCGAGGGGGAATCGAAACGAGGGTCGTGGTGTATGTGCGTATGTGTGTGCGTGCGTGTGTGTGTGTGTGTGTGTAGAGCGATTCAGACTAAACTACAGGACCGATCTTTATGAAATTTGACATGAGAGTTCCTGGGTATGAAATCTCGGAACGTTTTTTTCATTTTTTTGATAAATGTCTTTGATGACGTCATATCCGGCTTTTCGTGAAAGTTGAGGCGGCACTGTCACGCCCTCATTTTTCAACCAAATTGGTTGAAATTTTGGTCAAGTACTCTTCGACGAAGCCCGGGGTTCGGTATTGCATTTCAGCTTGGTGGCTTAAAAATTAATTAATGACTTTGGTCATTAAAAATCTGAAAATTGTAAAAAAAAATAAAAAATTATAAAACGATCCAAATTTACGTTTATCTTATTCTCCATCATTTGCTGATTCCAAAAACATATAAATATGTTATATTCGGATTAAAAACAAGCTCTGAAAATTAAATATATAAAAATTATTATCAATTTTTTTTTTCGAAATCAATTTAAAAACACTTTCATCTTATTCCTTGTCGGTTCCTGATTCCAAAAATATATAGATATGATATGTTTGGATTAAAAACACGCTCAGAAAGTTAAAACGAAGAGAGGTACAGAAAAGCGTGCTATGCAGCATAGCGTAACCACTACCCCGCTCTTCTTGTCAATTTCACTGCCTATGCCGTGAGCGGTGGACCACGAGTATACGGTCTTGCTGCGTTGCATTGCGTTCAGTTTCATTCTGTGAGTTCGACAGCTACTTGACTAAATATTGTATTTTCGCCTTACGCGACTTGTTTTCTCATCGTTTGTTCTTCTTCTCCACTTCCTTTCGTTACATTTAGTCAAGTTTTGACTAAATGTTTTAATATAGAGGGGGGAATCGAGACGAGGGTCGTGGTGTATGTGTGTGTGTGTGTGTGTGTGTGTGTGTTTGTGTGTGTGTGTGTGTGTGTGTCTGTCTGTGTGTGTGTGTGTGTGTAGAGCGATTCAGACTAAACTACTGGGCCGATCTTTATGAAATTTGACATGATAGTTCCTGGGTATGATATCCCCGGATTTTTTTTTCATTTTTTCGATAAATACCTTTGATGACGTCATATACGGCTTTTTGTAAAAGTTGAGGCGGCACTGTCACACCCTCATTTTTCCATTAGATTGATTGAAATTTTGGCAAAGCAATCTTCCACGAAGCCCGGGGTTTGGTATTGCATTTGAGCTTGGTGGCTTAAAAACTAATGAGTGAGTTTGGTCATTAAAAATCGGAAACTTATAATTAAAATTATTTTTTTATTAAACGATCCAAAAACAATTTCATCTTATTCTTCGTCATTTTCTGATTCCAAAAACATGTACATATGTTATATTTGGATTCAAAACAAGCTCTGAAAATTAAAAATATAAAAATTATGATCAAAATTAAATTTCCGAAATCGTTTTAAAAACTATTTCATCTTATTCCTTGTCGGTTCCTGATTCCAAAAACATATAGATATGATATGTTTGGATTAAAAACACGCTCAGAAAGTTAAAACGAAGAGAGGTACAGTAAAGCGTGCTATCAATGAAGCACAGCGCAATCGCTACCGCGCCAAACAGGCTCGTCACTTTCACTGCCTTTTGCACTAGCGGCGGACTACGTTCAGTTTCATTCTGTGAGTTCCACAGCTTGACTAAATGTAGTAATTTCGCCTTACGCGACTTGTTTTTATATTTAGTCAAGTTTTGACTAAATATTTTAACATCGAGGGGGAATCGAGACGAGGGTCGTGGTGTATGTGTGTCTGTCTGTCTGTGCGTGTGTGTGTGTGTGTGTGTGTGTGTGTGTGTGCGTGTGTGTGTGTGTGTGTCTGTGTGTGTGTGTAGAGCGATTCAGACTAAACTACTGGACCGATCTTTATGAAATTTGACATGAGAGTTTCTGGGTATGAAATCCCCGAAAAATGTTTTCATTTTTTTGATAAATGTCTTTGATGACGTCATATCCGGCTTTTCGTGAAAGTTGAGGCGGCACTGTCACGCCCTCATTTTTCAACCAAAATGGTTGAAATTTTGGTCAAGTAATTTTCGACGAAGCCCGGACTTCGGTATTGCATTTCAGCTTGGTGGCTTAAAAATTAATTAATGACTTTGGTCATTAAAAATCTGAAAATTGTAAAAAAACATAAAAATTTATAAAACGATCCAAATTTACGTTTATCTTATTTTCCATCATTTTCTGATTCCAAAAACATATAAATATGTTATATTCGGATTAAAAACAAGCTCTGAAAATTAAATATATAAAAATTATTATCAAAATTAAATTGTCGAAATCAATTTAAAAACACTTTCATCTTATTCCTTGTCGGTTCCTGATTCCAAAAACATATAGATATGATATGTTTGGATTAAAAACACGCTCAGAAAGTTAAAACAAAGAGAGGGACAGAAAAGCGTGCTATCCTTCTTAGCGCAACTACTACCCCGCTCTTCTTGTCAATTTCACTGCCTTTGCCATGAGCGGTGGACTGACGATGCTACGAGTATACGGTCTTGCTGAAAAATGGCATTGCGTTCAGTTTCATTCTGTGAGTTCGACAGCTACTTGACTAAATATTGTATTTTCGGCTTACGCGACTTGTTTCTTTTTCTTTCTTCAATTCTCCCTTCAATTCAATTCTCTTCTTCTCCATTATTTTTTTTTATTTCTTCTCCTTTCTTTTTCGTCCTCCTTCTTTCACATCGTTGGTCCTCCTTCTTCTCCTCATTCTTCCTTCTTTTTTCTCTTTCTTTTTTCTTCCTCCTTCTTCTTTCTCATCGTTTGTTCTTCTTCTCCTTCTTTCCCATCCCCCGTCAGGGTACATATACCTACACAAAACAACACAAGTCGTGGTCTATATACCTACACAAAACAACACAAGTCGTGGTCTATATACCCACACCAAACAACACGCGCCTGTTGTCTGAAGACATCGTTCTTCAAGAGGCGATTGTCTGGCGATGTCAGCAATCAGATTCGATTCTGCCCAGTCCACAAGACAGGGTGAATCAAGCGAAAAAATAAATGATTTTGACGACCCAGAAGGAAAAATTAGAGACTCCCTTTTCCATGTCCCGCTGGGACGGTCTGACTTTTCTTCTCACGGCTGGACTCCGTCGAATGTGTGTCGTCTGCTCTTCAAAGCTTTATTGCCTTTTACTTCTGGGAAAAGGAGTTGTCGTTTGCTGAGATGAGTGCCATGATAAGGGTGATGAAACTGAGGATTAAACGTCTTCGGTATATATGCAGCAGTGGCTATAGCCAGGCACATGTTTCTATGATACGCCTTCAAAGCTTAAGTTAAAATACAGTTTTTCATCACGAATTAGACCCCATGAGTGGAATACGTGGTTGAAAGTTCGATTGCTTAAATGCCCTATGGGCCTAAAGCCGAAATAAAACCTTGAACCTTGATTAGCTATACAGTACTTGGTAGGGGGAAGGGGAGTTTATGGAGTTCCTGTGAGATAAACAAGACTGACTAACGCCCTATCTTCAGCCGCATGTCATCCTGCAACCACCCATCCACCCATCCATTCACCCATCCATCCATAATAATAATAATAATAATGGAAACTTATAGAGCGCTTACCTAGAAGCTCCAAGCGCTTTACAATGACATTATTATACACATGTACAAAACCAAAATACAAGCATTAAGACACAAAAAGAACAGGAGTACAAAAGCAAATTCATCGTTTAAATCCATGCAGTCACAAACAAAACACACGCGTGCGCACGCACATACGCGTGCGCATACACACACACATGCTATCACCACACACATGTACAGATACACACAGACACACAGATACACATTCACACACACACACACACACACACACACACACATGCTATTACCACACACATGCACAGATACACACAGACACACACACACACACACACGCACGCATACAGACAGGCACACACACATACATACAAACACACACACATACACATACACTCACACATGAATACTAATATACCTACACAAATCTGCATACATGGCGTACACACGAAAATCGCAAATATAATCCTCACATTCATCGATTTATCCATCCATCCATCCGTCCGTCCGTCCATTCATCTATCCATTCACCCATATATATCCGTCCATCCAATAATCCATCCATTCATGCATTCTTCCATCCACCCATCCATCTATCCATTCATCCATCCATCCATCCATCCATCCACCAATATATCACCCATCCGCCTATCCATCCATCCATTTTGTTTGTTTGTTTACTTAACGCCCAGCCGACCACGAAGGGTCATATCAGGGCGGTGCTGCTTTGACATATAACGTGCGCCACACACAAGACAGAAGTCGCAGCACAGGCTTCATGTCTCACCCAGTCACATTATTCTGACACCCGACCAACCAGTCTTAGCACTAACCCAACAATGCCAGACGCCAGGCGGAGCAGCCACTAGATTGCCAATTTTAAAGTCTTAGGTATGACCCGGCCGGGGTTCGAACCCACGACCTCCCGATCACGGGGCGGACGCCTTACCACTAGGCCAACCGTGCCGGTATATCAATCCATCCATCGATGTATTCATCCATACATCCATCCATCTATCCATCGATCTATCCACCCCCCGCGGGTTAGGGGGAAGAATTTACCCGATGCTCCCCAGCATGTCGTAAGAGGCGACTAACGGATTCTGTTTCTCCTTTTTCCTTTGTTAAGTGTTTCTTGTATAGAATAGTCAATTTTTGTAAAGATTTTAGTCAAGCAGTATGTAAGAAATGTTACGTCCTTTGTACTGGAAACTTGCATTCTCCCAGTAAGGTCATATATTGTACTACGTTGCAAGCCCCTGGAGCAAATTTTTGATTAGTGCTTTTGTGAACAAGAAACAAAAGACAAGTGGCTCTATCCCATCTCCCCCCTTTCCCCGTCGCGATATAACCTTCGTGGTTGAAAACGACGTTAAACACCAAATAAAGAAAGAATCGATCTATCCATCCATCCATCCATCCACCCAATAAACATGCCAGAACTGGGCCACTGCTGGCTTTTTGCTGGCAAGTTTGGTAAAGCTGGCCATAAAAAAACCAACACTGGGCCAATTATGGTTTGCCAACAAAGGCCCAGTTATGGCTTGCCATCACTGGCCCATCTCTGGCATTCCAGTAATATTGTCGGCCAGTAAAATGCCTTAATTGGCCCACTGTTGGCACGCCATTGGTGGCCCAGTGCTTGTTTGCCAGCATTGGGCCATAGGTGGCGATTTGCTGGCAATTATAGGTGGGTTTTTGCTGGCACGCCAGCAGTGGGCCAATGCTGGATAATTGCTGGCAAGAAGATCTGCGACAGCACAGCGGTATGACTTTCTCACTTGGAGTGACGTAATGTACAAACAAATGTCGAAATATCTTGACGTCACTCGTGATGATGACGCATTGTCAACTAAATCCGGCCCGCGGTGGTTCTGCAGATGTCCGGTTATTTGTTTTGCATTCAACTTCAAGGAATTTCCAAAGCACCTTCTTCGATTTCAGTACGCGTCCGATCTCCTCCGGCTAGAAGCAAGCGTGGTGAGTTTCACAAACAGTTGTGTGAGCAGGTCGTCGCAACGGCGTTAGATCTAGTATCTTCTTGTTCTTTTCCTCCGTTGTCGGTCTTTTTTTCAACTTTCTTCTGCTGGACGTTTGAGTCAGTTCGCAAAATATAATAGACTTTAAGAAGTCGTCCTCTCTGTAAGAAAGAATCTGCGCGCGCACGCGCGTGTGTGTGTGTGTGTGTGTGTGTGTGTGTGTGTGTGTGTGTGTGTGTGCGCGCCCGCGCGCGCGGTTGTGTGTGTGTGTGTGTGTGTGTGCGCCCGCGCGCGCGGTTGTGTGTGTGTGTGTGTGTGTGTGTGTGTGTGTGTGTGTGTGTGTGTGTGCCTTTTTCCTTTCTTTGTGTGATTGAGTTTGTTTTGTCTCTGTCAAAAGAAAAGCACCATAGGCATTACCATAAGCTTACTTGTAACCAAACAAATTGCATCTTGTGAATGTTGACATTGAGTATGTGTCTATTCACTCCAGGACAAAGATTTGTGCAAGTGTCTGACTGCCCAACTGGATAAGATGCAGCTCGCCTGGGTCTCAGTTCCTGAGAGAAACGCAAGAGAGCTGTCCGAGACAACGTAAGCTTCGCAGGTTAGATCAAAATACATATTCCTGTTGACCCCTTACTTCTGCTTGGCATTTTAGTCAGTTCAGAAAATATGATAGTCGTCCTCTCTGTGAGAATGCCTCTGTGTGTGTATGTGTGTGTGTGTGTGTGTGTGTGTGTGTGTGTGTGTGTGTGTGTGCGTGTGTGTGTGCGCGTGTGTGTGTGTGAGCGCGCGCGCGTGCGTGCGTGCGTGTGCTGTTTGCTTGCATGCCTGCGTGTATGCTTGCGTTTACGTTGCGGATGCGAACAGAGAAATGACAGAATCAAGACAATCCTACAGAGGTTTACTGGGAAGTGAACAAGAAACATTCCTGCCTTTGGTCATCATGTCTCGAGTGTGAAATTTAGAACGCTGTACAAATAAAATAAAACAGTGAGCAACTGAAAACAAAGCGTACGTTTCGGTAATGAGTCGTTGCTGTTTGGAAGCTTTACATTTGTTTTGTTTTTAATATATATTACTGTATTGTTGTTGTGCCCGCTATAACTGCGTTGATGACGATATTCTGTCAAAACCACTGCCTTTACTTGCCAGATAAGTTACACGACAAATGTGATTAGCATTTCAATTGCATTTTACTGATGAATTTGATAATTACGCATATGCATATTGCTAATGTACAGCTTGACAGCATTGCCCTTTGCTTTATTTGCGCACGTCTTGCCGCCAGCATGGGTTGAAAAGTCCATTGATGTGCTGTGTTTTGTTATTGTTATTACATTCACAGTAAAAAAAATGACAAAACAAAGCATATTTATAGACTTCTAACAACCATCTATGGGCTAACAAGACTGTGCAGATCGAGTACATGAATAGAGCCGTCATTCTATCCGAATCAGTGGTATTGGTATATTTCCTGCAACTTATTGGCATTTTGCTGGCAATGGTAAAGACAGAAATATGGCATTTTGCCGGGCCACAACTGGCCCGGTAATTTCAGCAGGTAAAGGGCCATTAACGGAAAATATATGGAAAAAAGTTTTTTTATATGGAACTAAAAACCTGCAAAATGCTGGCAAAATGCTGGCGAAATGCTGGCAAAATGCTGGGTTTTTGATGGCAAGCCATCAATAAGCCATCAAATAAATGATGGGTTTTTGCTGGCAAAATTCTGGCAAAATGATGGCAAGCCATCAAAAAGCCATCAAATAAATGATGGGTTTTTGCTGGCAAAATTCTGGCAAAATGATGGCAAAATGATGGCAAGCCATCAAAAAGCCATCAAATAAATGATGGGTTTTTGCTGGAAAATTGCTGGCAAATTGCTGGCAAAATGATGGCAAGCCATCAAAAAGCCAGCAAATAAATGATGGGTTTTTGCTGGCAAAGTGCTGGCTTGCCAGTGATGGCCCATCAATTTGCCAATGTGCATACGGGTAATATGCCAGCATTGGGCCATAAGTGGGCCTTTGATGGCAGTAGTTCTGGCAACTGGCATTGCCATCAAAACGCCAGCAATGGCCCACTTCTGGCATGTTTATTGGGCAGCTATCCATCCACCCATCCACCAATCCACCCATCCACCCATCCATTCACCCATCCGTCCATACATCCACACATTCATCGATTTATCCATCCGTCCGTCCGTCCGTCCGTCCATTCATCTATCCATGCACCAATATATATCCGTCCATCCAATAATCCATCCATTCATGCATCCTTCCATCCACCCATCCATGCACCAATCCATCCATCCATCCATCCATCCACCCACCCATCGATCTATCCATCCATCCATCTATCCATCAATATATCCATCCGCCTATCCATCCATCCATCGATCTATTCATCCATACATACATCCATCCATCTATCCATCCACCCACCCATCCATCCATCCATCGATCTATCGATCCATCCAGCTATCCATCCACCCATCCATCCATCCACCCATCCATCCATGTATCGATTTATCCACCCATCCTTCTGTAGCATTGTGAAGTTTATTTACAGGGATTGGTGGATGCTTCATCTCCCGGGGGACGTTCCCACTAACTTTGAAGTCATCTCAGACGGGCGCAATGGCCTAGTGGATAGGACGCAGGCCTCCCAAGCGGAAGGTCCTGGGTTCGAATCCCGGCCGCGCCTTGTGGGTTAAGGCCCGTCCAGAGACCCTGTCCACATTTGACTTATGCTCAAAACGGCCCACGTGGGAGCGCCGCAGCGTGCTATGATCGCGAAGCGTTATTTGCAGAAGAATAGCGCGTGTTCTAATTTCTATGACACAGACATAGAACGACGGACATTTGACCAATCAGAGCAAACCAGAGCGATGACGTCAGCCGCTCGCGGCGCAGCAGTCGAATGCAACTGAACCTTCTTGTCAGCTGACCCGCTCCACTGATACCGCGTTGTGAAAAGAATCGTCGATGTGTGGCCACTCGGCAAATCCCGCGCGACGCACAAAACGGCCTGCGGCGCATAGAGCGTAAAACGGCGGCCAAGTCTGGACAGGGCTTTAAGGGTAGGTATTTTTCCGATCCCCCAGGTCATCTATGCGCAAACCTGCTAGTGCCTTATTCCCCTTCGTGTATTTACGTGTAAACACGCAAGCACAAGACCAAGTGTGCAAAGAAAGTATCCTATAATCAATGTCAAAGTTCGGTGGGTTACAGAAACCCGAAAATACCATAACCAAGCAAGCATCCCCCCAAAGCTGCGTATGGCTGCCTAAATGGTTGGGTAAAAACGGTCATACACGTAAAAACCGTAAGAGTTGCAGCCCATGAATAAAGAGAAAAGAAGACAAGTCATACAAAGCCGGGTGCGGAGATTCTTTAATTAATGCGATTGATGGACGTTACCTCTCCCGCGGGAAGTCTCATCAAAGGACGTAGGATAAACTAAGTAGGACAGATTCTACCTATCTGTTCTGCTTTCTCTCTGTTTCTCCATCCCTCATACGCTTTCCCTCATTATCTCCCTCTATCTTCCCTTCCTCCCCTCTATCCCTTTCTCTCTCTCTCTCTCTCTCTTTCCCTTTCTCTCTCTCTTCATCCATCCATCCATCCATCTATTAAATCATCAGCAGCATAGTGTATGTCCTTTATTGCTTCGGAAGGACACTTTCTCTCTCTGGTGAAGTCCAACTCCATAGGACGTTTAAAGGAAGCTGTGATGTCATCAGCAGACAGACAGGTTCTCTCTCGCTCTCTCTCTCTCTCTCTGTCTCTTTCTCTCTCGCTCTCTCTCTCTCTCTCTGTCTCTTTCTCTCTCTTTCGCTCTCTCTCTATATATCTCTCTCTCACTCTCTCTTTTTCTCTCTCTCTTTTTCTCTTTCTCTCTCTCTCTCTTTCTCTATCGGTCTCGCACTCTCTCTCTCTCTCTTTCTCTCGGTCTTTCTCCGTCCCTCTCTCTCTCTCGGTCTCTCTCTCTCTCTCGGTCTCTCTCTCTCTCGGTCTCTCTCTCTCGGTCTCTCTCTCTCGGTCTCTCTCGCAGTCTCTCTCTCTCTCTCTATATATATATATATCTCTCTCTCTCTCTCTCTCTCTCTCTCTCTCGGTCTTCATGTCGCTCTCCACCGGTTTTTCTATTTCTCTCCCCGCCCCCCCCCTCTCCTCTCTCCCCACTCTGTGTCTCCATCTGTATATCGAGCGTGGAGGAGGTCCTTTAATGCGATTGATGGACACGTCGTCTCCCCAAGGAAGTTTCATGTCATAGGACGTTAAAAGGAAGCACGGGGGACATGAATTGACAGACAGGCCCTGGATCAATTCTGATTACGCTGTTCACGATCAAGATCTTCTTTGGTTGGGGGCAGTTTGTTGTCAAATCAAAACTTTTTATTTTGTTTTGTTTTGTTGTTATTGCAAACTGATGTCTGTGTGTAAATATCTTAAAAGAGGGCCTAGCTGCAATATAAACTGTATATAAAGGGGTTTGTAAGGAGACCTTTTCTTCAGCACTCTGCTTCGTCTCTTTTGGAATGTTACAGAAATCCGCCTTTTGATAAGAGCAAAAGTGTCCAAGGAAGCGCTTACCTCAACGTGAGTATTTAGAATCCACCTTCTGAAGGAAAAGTAACAATACACTGACGAATCGCGACGAGAGGGTTGTATCCCGATTTCGCCCACAGGAGCAAACTACCTCCAGAAGTTTGTTTGTTTGTTTGTTTGTTTGCTTAACGCCCAGCCGACCACGAAGGGCCATATCAGGGCGGTGCTGCTTTGACATTTAACGTGCGCCACACACAAGACAGAAGTCGCAGCACAGGCTTCATGTCTCACCCAGTCACATTATTCTGACACCGGACCAACCAGTCCTAGCACTAACCCCATAATGCCAGACGCCAGGCGGAGCAGCCACTAGATTGCCAATTTTAAAGTCTTAGGTATGACCCGGCCGGGGTTCGAACCCACGACCTCCCGATCACGGGGCGGACGCCTTAATTACCACTAGGCCAACCTCCAGAAGTCAAATTCGCCCAATGAATATAAGGCTTTGGGGATGTTCAGAACATCTCCTGCAATATAACAGTGTCATATGGGATGTCCAGAATGCCATTGTCGTATGCAGCAAGGTTAACCAGATCGCTGTGTACAGCCTCTCATTATTTTGGCGTAGTCCACTTCGCGAAGTCTACTTTACGAAGCTCGCCGCACAAAGCAAAAACTGAATTATTGGTAAAAAAAGAAAGAAAATCCTCTGCAATATCATCGTTATAACGACAGGCCCGTCATTGTGTCAGGGATGCCTCGAGTGTCCCCAGCAACCGTGACATCATCGTCATTGCTATTTATGACCAGACTTCAGCATCAGACAGGCAGAGCAAAAGGTTCCTGCATCCACTCCATGGATGCAGCAACAACCAAATTGAAACGTCTTAAAGTGATGACAGCTTCGACGGGATTTTAATGCAGTATTTATATAACAAGGTTGGCAACATAAGGGCACAAAGGCGGCAGTAGGCATGGCTCTTAAAACCCTACTCCCCCTAAGCTGAAGAAGCCTAATCCGTAATTGGACCGGAGGGTGTTTCGTAATTCTACGAATTGATATATTCTTTTCCCCCATACGCTGCCTTTGGTTTCGCGAAGACTTCCGGCTCTTTGGCAGCGGGCCCCGCGTGCATACTGCCGCTGAAGGAAATGTACCCTTTCAGATTCCAGTCGTATGCCAGCATGCGATCTGATCCGAGTTACCATTCGTAGATGGAGAAAAGGTCAACAACTAGGGGACCCAGTATCCGTTCATACCTCCGCTTACATCGGCGTTCGGGCATTCCAGAATCCTGGGTATTTGTTGCGTTTACGCAATCACACCTTTGTATTTAGGTGTCTACATTTAATTTCTTGGCTAAAGCCTATGTTAAATTTTAGGTAAGCCAGTTACTTGTATTAGCCATGTCTGCTTATGCCATCAAACTGGCGACTCCAGATTTTTCAAAGTTTGGTTAGAGCCAGTTTCCGCCACCCCTGTGCCCTAATGTAACTCTAGTACGCTGTCTACAACTTTTACTTTATCTCAAAACAACAATGTTAGGTTTATAAAATGTTGGAACATTTCGCTTCGAAATTCAAAAATCAATGAATTTTGCAAATGTGTCGACAGCTTACTAAAGGTTAAGGAACAATGCATATGTTATTATGTAAAAGAAGCTCTTAACGTTCA
>NW_027128844.1:25000-50000 GCF_037325665.1 Littorina saxatilis
TTCGGCCTTCAGGCTCTTTTTGTTCAGAGCCGTTTAACAACCGATGATTTGATTCAATAGAAACTCTGCAACAGATGTCAATAATAAACCCAGCAAGCCATATCTATTAATGGCATCGCAATACTTCTAAACCTCCGTGAACCTGGTTTGAAAGGCCATTTTTTCTACTTCAGCAAATTAGCATGACAGCTCTAAGATCCAGTTTTTGACCGTCCTAAAATCGATTTGTGTCGACACACAATCGGTTGAAATTGTCGTCACTTGAGCAGCTGAACCGGTTAGGGATTTTCCACCGCTTGCTTTGAGCTTTCCAAATTTTACCTTTAAAGGTTCATTCTTTCTCATGTCAACCACCAAGGGTTTTGCATGGAGGAAGAACATCTTTCAACTAAAGTTTAACAGCCGGGCGTGTAGGCTACATAAAGATTGCTTCACTGACTTAATAGAGATTGACATTGCCCCCCCCCCCCCCCCCCGAACAATAAAAGGAAGAAAAGAAAAACCAAAAACCAAAAACGCATTCACAAAAAACTTATCTGCAGAAAACGCAGTCACACTGTTGATTTGAGGTATGCGACTGAGTGGAATAATACTCTCATGCAGTGCAAAAGCCTGGAAATAAACTTGGCCAAAACATTATTGCAACAAATTTCGCACGCTAAGAAAAGCATTAAAACGCAATCTATTTTAAATGAACTTTATAATTATGTTCGAAAAGGTAATTATGTCAGCTGTTCATATCATTTGTCCGATTGATGGTACTGTGTATGGGCATCCCGTGACAGCATGTCAAACAAGGTCACCCCCAAAATCGACCTGACAAAAACCATAGCCCCGTATTTTAAAATCTGCAAAAAAATCAGAATATGCACAAACCAAACACTTCTGACTACCATTGGAAAGGCCATTCAAATTCCTGTTCAGAATATTTTGTTGTATGCACCTTACTTCTCTAGTATTTATGTAGCCTTTTGTCAAAGGCGGTAGGTGTCAACCGTTCCAGAGGCCAAAAAGGGCACGTTTTGCGGCCACTTTTGAGGGGGTCCTCCACTCAAGTTCTCAATGATTTGCTTTGGGAATTTCAGAAGTTATGACCAATAGGTTGACCAAAATCTGTGTTGCTTTTTGCGAATGTGTATACCAAGCGTGTCGTATTACGTAACTTTTCCGAAATAACTAAACAAATATTCATATTAATTCAGGGTTTTAGGTTACAAAATCGTGACTTTGCATGCCAAGCAAACAATGGTTGAGCCAATAGGTGCCAAAGTTTGAGGAAGATCCGAGTGCTGGTTTACATCTGCTGGAGATGGGAACACGCATGAAACATCATCCATCACCGTTAGTGGTACTGAGTACATTGGCTGTGGAGATTAACAGTCCCGGTGTAACACGAAATTTTTACTCCACGAAAAATTTACTCCGGAGTAAATATTTCGTACGAAATTCTTACTCCGAGTACACTTTTCGTACGAGAAAAGAACCCCCCAAGGCACGAAAAAATTACTCCCTCCACGAAATTTTTACTCCCCAATTTTTTTTACTTCCAGTAAAAATCTCGTACGCAAAAATGGGATGCCGGCGAAGGGATAATGCCAATAAGTGATCTCGCGCACACGAATGTCGCGCTACCCTCCTTCCACCCCTTCCACCACCAAGACTAACAGGGGACAAGGGAGTAAAAATTTCGTACACCTGGCATGGGAGGTTAAATTGCTCGTGTTGGGGTGAAGTAATTTATTCGTTATTTATTCCCCAGGGGAGTAACATTTTTGTACGAAATGTTTACTCGGAACTCACCTGTCTTGGGGAGTAATTTTCTCGTGCAATGGGGGAGTGCTTTTTTCGTAAAGGGAGTAACTTTTTCGTACGAAATGTTTACTCCGGAGTAAAAATCTCGTGGGAGTAATTTTCTCGTGTTACAGGGGCCTGCGCGCTTACTTGCCTATCCCTGAGCGCTGTGCTCGGTGTGTTGCGCTTTTGTGATCCGCAGCGAAGGAAGCACAGGCCAAGGACAGTTAATCTCTTCAGCTACTGTACCCAGTAGCAAGGACGGTGATCGATACTTTTTCTTATCTATGATGGAAGGTGTCATCGTTTGCACGGAAAGGAATGAATGAGCATGGATTTTTCTTTTTCTTATTATTCTGCGTTCATGAGCTGAAACTCCCACGTTTGCAAGAGTGGACTTTTCGCGTTACTACGCCATTAAGGCAGCCATACGCCGATTTGGAGGGAGCAGAGTGATTTAATGTACAAAAAAGCAAGAAATTCCTCCGAGGTAGGAAAAACACCCCCGTCCTTACCATTCTCACTGCCACCAACTGAGAAGGTTATTTCCCTTTGACCATTAATATGTCCCTCTATAAGTCCTTGTAGAATCTTAATCCACCAATAACTCCCTAACCGTGTGTTTGACTGGTCCCAATTTTTGTAAGGACCGTCTCAGGAATGTATAGAACCTGTTCACCAAGTTTGGTGACGATCGGTCCGTTCATTCTTGAGATCTATATGCGAACACAAACACACAAACAAACAAACACATCGACCGAATCCTATACACACCCCTATACCGGGGGTGTAAAAACAATCTATAGCAAAGTTGGTATACAGGCGTGTAGTGAGCAACAGGGATCTTCAGTCCGTGAGATATCTATCCAAAGATGACTGAAAATAGGGCGGGTTGTTAATTCTTCTTCTTCTTCTTCTTCTTCTTCTTCTTCTTCTTCTTCTTCTGCGTTCGTGGACTGAAACTCCCACGTACACTCGTGTTTTTTGTTTGCACGAGTGGAATTTTACGCGTATAACCGGGTTTTTTTACCCCGCCATTGAGGCAGCCATACGCCGTTTTCGGAGGAAGCATGCTGGGTATTTTTCGTGTTTCTATAACCCACCGAACTCTGACATGGATTACAGGATCTTTTTCGTGCGCACTTGGTCTTGTGCTTGCGTGTACACACGGGGGGGTGTTCGGACACCGAGGAGAGTCTGCACACAAAGTTGAATTGACTCTGAGAAATAAATCTCTCGCCGAACGTGGGGACGAACTCACGCTGACAGCGGCCAACTGGATACAAATCCAGCGCGCTACCGACTGAGCTACATCCCCGCCCGTTGTTATTCAAATCGACAATGGTTCGATGATTTTGCTTGGGCATATTTTGGATGTCTTCTGATCGACAAAATGGGTCACGTTCAAAACTGGCTGCACATCGTCCATGTGCACGGCGCTTAAGATTGTGACATAGTCGGTACAGTTCAAAACTGGCTGCAGATCGTCTATGTGCTCGGCGCTTAAAATTGTGACAAGATCGGTACAGTTCAAAACTGGCTGCATGAGGTCCGAATGAACTGCGCTTTAAACTGTGGCTGATCGATATGAAAGCCAATACTACTTCACTTCACCCACCACACCCAAAATAGGGTGGATCAAAGTGACTGGGATAAAAGTGCGCCCTCTTTCCGTGTCTGGTCTTGTCTTGGATGCTCAGCCTAATTGCCTTCTTATCTTCATCTAGTAGAGATTATTTAGCATGGAGAGTATTCGCCGATTATATTTTACGGCTAAAATCATTGCAATGGGCCTCAACGGAATGAGTCACATGTCACTTTTGCATGATTTTCATATTTTTACACTTTCCTAAAGAGTTTTTTATGCTCTATCCAGTGGTGAAACCCGTTTAAGAAAAGAGCGAAAATTGTTTGAGATATAAGCCCGTGACTAAGGTGACCCTCACACTGTTACCAGACACTCCCCGGACTTATATTAAGCCTAGCGCAGAACCGCGCGAGGTGACATGCGACTCATTTCGTGGTGGAGGGTCACAATTTTCGATGCAAAAAAACGAACAAAGGCACTACTCCAATTATAATGCCGTGACGGGTAGAATCAAAACATCAATGTATGACAATGACTGTCCAAGACCGTTCAATGAAATACGATACAAAACATTCACAATCACCAGAACCCGTCAGTCTGTAAAGACACACAGTTCTCTCCGTGAAAACAATTCTGCCCACCGTTTAAGGTCTGGCCAGACAAGACCATCCCTCCACTTGGTCACATACTTAAAATCAACAAACTGTCTACATCCTGTGCAGAGCTGTCATTTTTCTATGAATGGATTCCCTTAAAAGCCACTAAAAAGCCACTAACGGCCTTTCTGAACCAATTTGTTTTGTTTAAACACTCTGCACAGAGAACACCAGGGCAGTTGATTTTTGATATGTGACCATGTGGAAAGAGAGTCGTATCACATGTACAAACCTGTCCAGATCTTAAATGGTGAGTCGAACTTTGTTTGTTTGTTTGTTTGCTTAACGCCCAGCCGACCACGAAGGGCCATATCAGGGCGGTGCTGCTTTGACATTTAACGTGCGCCACACACAAGACAGAAGTCGCAGCACAGGCTTCATGTCTCACCCAGTCACATTATTCTGACACCGGACCAACCAGTCCTAGCACTAACCCCATAATGCCAGACGCCAGGCGGAGCAGCCACTAGATTGCCAATTTTAAAGTCTTAGGTATGACCCGGCCGGGGTTCGAACCCACGACCTCCCGATCACGGGGCGGACGCCTTACCACTAGGCCAACCGTGCCGGTGTGAGTCGAACGGTTTCCAAGTGAAGGAATGTGCCTTTAAAGGCATGGTCCCTTCCGTGTAAACTATTTATTTATTTATTTATTTATATGGGAGATTTATATAGCGCTTGAAAATCGAAGAAAATAAAAGCTAAAGGCTATTTTCATTAATTCATTAAGAAGCTTGCTGGAAATAACCTATAACTAGCCCTCGAGATTTAAAAAAGATATAACAAAAAATCTTCTTTTCGTGGAAGTTGATAATTTCACTTATTTTCACTCTGTTTTTGATAAGCTTCTTTAGTTTCCTGGCGTGCTTCCAATAATGCTCTGATCAACCCAAAACAGATCAATCTAAAGCATATTTTAATTAGTCTGACTTGTACACTAAGTTGTATCATGTTATTTTGAAGTATAGTGTGCTTTTTACAGTGATTCGTGAAGGCCGCTTCACTGGTCCATATTAGGCGCCCAGGCTCCTAATATGGACCATTTGTGATTTTTTCTGTATCTAATTTTTGCTAAATGTCTATCAAAGCTATTTCACTCTAATTAGGCCTAACGGTTAACCAAAGAGAGAAGGACTACCAAACACAAAATAAAACTTCTTCGCAAGAAAACAAGCTAGTTATCAGCAGGAAACAACAAGTCGCGTAAGGCGAAAATACAATATTTAGTCAAGTAGCTGCCATTTTTCAGCAAGAGCGTATACTCGTAGCATCGTCAGTCCACCGCTCATGGCAAAGGCAGTGAAATTGACAAGAAGAGCGGGGTAGTAGTTGCGCTAAGAAGGATAGCACGCTTTTCTGTACCTCTCTTTGTTTTAACTTTCTGAGCGTGTTTTTAATCCAAACATATCATATCTATATGTTTTTGGAATCAGGAACCGACAAGGAATAAGATGAAAGTGTTTTTAAATTGATTTCGACAATTTAATTTTGATAATCATTTTTATATATTTAATTTTCAGAGCTTGTTTTTAATCCGAATATAACATATTTATATGTTTTTGGAATCAGCAAATGATGGAGAATAAGATAAACGTAAATTTGGATCGTTTTATAAATTTTTATTTTGTTTTACAATTTTCAGATTTTTAATGACCAAAGTCATTAATTAATTTTTAAGCCACCAAGCTGAAATGCAATACCGAACCCCAGGCTTCGTCGAAGATTACTTGACCAAAATTTCAACCAATTTGGTTGAAAAATGAGGGCGTGACAGTGCCGCCTCAACTTTCACGAAAAGCCGGATATGACGTCATCAAAGACATTTATCAAAAAAATGAAAAAAACGTATGGGGATTTCATACCCAGAAACTCGCATGTCAAATTTCATAAAGATCGGTCTAGTAGTTTAGTCTGAATCGCTCTACACACACACACACACACACGCACACACGCACACACACACGCACATACACCACGACCCTCGTTTCGATTCCCCCTCGATGTTAAAATATTTAGTCAAAACTTGACTAAATATTACTTCCCTTCTCCGGAAAACAACGAGGACGACCGGACAATCCAGAAAGGCTAAGTCTGGCGAGAATCCCCGCCATTCAGGCAGCATACGCCGATTATTATTAAACTGGTTTACAGACTACCTAACAGATCGAAAGCAAGCAGTTGTATTAAAAGGCAGTAAATCAACTTATCTTCCAGTAGTAGCGGGAGTTCCTCAAGGATCAGTGCTTGGACCTTTGCTTTTCCTAATTTATGTAAACGACATTGTACGTGACATAGAATCTACGATTAAGCTTTTTGCTGACGACACTAGCATGTACTTGTCTTTAGCCAATCACAACATCCGTGCCGAAATTTTAAACTCAGATCTTGAAAAAATTGTAAATTGGGCAGAAACATGGAAGGTAGCATTTAACCATGCAAAAACTGAATTGGTGAACTTTTGTACACAAAGAACCCCTGATATCGCAGATCTAAACTTTGGCAATACCATCCTTGAAAGTTCCCAAAATCACAAACACTTAGGAATAATAATACAAAACAACTGTAAATGGGATGAACATATAAAATCTCTTGTTGCAAAGTGCAGAACTCTCGTAGCTTGCTTGCGTACATACAAATATAGACTGAGTCGAAAATCATTGGAAATTATGTTTAAATCCTTCATTCTACCACACTTTGATTATTGCGACATAATATGGGACAATTGTAGCAAAACCCTAACAGATGAACTCGAAAAGTTAAACCTAGATGCAATACGAACAATCATCGGAGCTGTCCGCGGAACCAGTCACTTTAAGCTTTACGGAGAATCTGGACTCCAATCATTATCTGAAAGGCGTAACCGTCATAAACTAACAATGTTCCATAAAATTATTCACGACAAGACCCCCCCATACCTACAAGCAGCACTCCCACCTCTCGTAGCAGCCAACAACCCCTACCACAGACGCCGCCCCTTAGAACGAAGTATACCCCCACATCGAACAGAAACGTACAAAACATCCTTTTTTCCTTCGACAACAGTACTCTGGAACCAACTACCTGAACAAATACAGTTAACTGACTCCCTCGGGGAATTTAAACATTACTTAACAAAAGACGACACACAAATTCCCGTTTACTTCTACAGTGGCAGTCGACAAACACAAATAATCCACACAAAAATGAGACTTAATATTAGTGATCTAAAGAAAGACTTAGTTGAGCGACACCTTGCGGAAAACAGCGTATGCGACTGTGGTGATGGAACAGAAACTGCAACACACTTCTTACTAGAATGCCGTTTACACTTAGCTGCAAGAAACAACACAATCAACAAACTAACCAACAACCTCATACACACAGATATTCTACTTCATGGAAACCCCTCCTTGCAAACAAAAATTAACAAAAAAATCTTTTTAACAGTGCAGGAATTTATTGGACAGTCCGGCCGTTTCGAACAGATAAACATGTAAAGTGAAAGCAAAATCGACACGTCTACTCGTCTCTCTCTCTCTCTCTTTCTCTCTCTCTCTCTCTCTCTCTCTCTCTCTCTCTCTCTCTCTCTCTCTCTCTCTCCCTCTTTCTCTCTCTCTCTCTCACTCTCCCCCTCTCTCCCCCTCCCTCCCTCCCTCCCTATCTCTTACTCGCAAACACCATAAATATTATATATGTATTCCCAAACGGATTTTTGTTTTGATGTACAATTTTCATTCAATTTTCTTTTCATGTTTGCAAGCTTTTCATTTAAACTGTACAATAGCCGCCATTTATATTATATGTAATTTTCTAGAAATAGTGAACACCACTATAAGCATTATGCTTGTTGTTGTTTACTCAATATGCGTTTTTTGTAAATAATGCACAAACGTTAAATAAAACAGTTTAAACCATACGCCGATTTCTGGGGAGGCATCTTGGGTATTTTCGTGTTTCTATAACCCACCGACCTCTGACATGGATTACAGGATCTTTTCCGTGCGCACTTGGTCTTGTGCTTGCGTGTACACACAAAGAGGGATACGACACTATAGCAGGTCTGCACATAAGTTAACCTGGGAGATCTGAAAAATCTCGACCCTTAACCCACCAGGCGGCTGCGGCCGAGATTTGAAAACACGACCTTCCGATTAGGAGGCCGTTGCTTACCACCCCGCCACTGCGCCCGTCTCTGTCTCCGTATGTCCCATATCTTGTCCTTAAGAGGCGAAACATTTAGCCTGTATGACAGTAAGCATTCTCTCTTTCTTTCATTGAGATGGTAGGCCGCATTAAAAGCACAAAAGGAAACCAACAAGATACACAACAGACCAATGATAATAAAAGGAAGACGCGAGAGGGAAACTTAGTTCCGTCGCAGTTGCACAGATTTGAAGGCTAGTACAGGTCGTGTGTGTCTTTCGGGGTGGGGAGTGAGGGATCTTATGTCGCGTCGAACTTTTATCGTGTCGAGCTTTTGTCGCATCGAGCTTTTGTCACGTCGAGCATTTGTCCGGTCGAGCTTCTGTCGTTCGAGCTTATGTCGCGTCGAGCATTTTGTCCGGTCGAGCTTCTGTCGTTCGAGCTTATGTCGCGTCGAGCTTTTGTCGCGTCGAGCTTATGTACATTCGAGCTTTTGTTGTTCGAACTGTTGTCGTTCGAGTTTTTGTCGTTCGAGCTTATGTCGGACACCGGTGAGGGAAGGTATACGCACACGATGTTTATGGGACGACGGCAATGAGATACTTAAGTAATAACAGGTATACTACAGAAACAATTAAATGAGAAACCCGACTCGTCACAAACATCGTCGTAAAACAGTGATGGAAGTGACTTTTCTACTCCTTTCATTGAGCGTGTCTCTCGCATCTCAGAATCACAGAGGTCTCGTCAATAAGCTAGCTGAAATACGGCATCTATTTACTAACATTACTAATGAGAGTCTTGAATGGTGGATGATAATGATCACATGCATGTGGTTTACTGTTTCATTACGACGCGTTGGGTTTCGTTAGACTTGCAAATTACATTTTCAGTATAGAATAAGTACCTACTATCATCTGTCCAGGTGGTATTAAAATTGACAATAAGGAGAAATCAAACTTTTTATTAATGCAGTCATATATTCACGTGGTTTTATGTTTGCTATCACCGGCACGGTTGGCCCAGTGGTAAGGCGTCCGCCGCGTGATCGGGAGGTCGTGGGTTCGAACCCCGGCCGGGTCATACCTAAGACTTTAAAATTGGCAATCTAGTGGCTGCTCCGCCTGGCGTCTGGCATTATGGGGTTAGTGCTAGGACTGGTTGGTCCGGTGTCAGAATAATGTGACTGGGTGAGACATGAAGCCTGTGCTGCGACTTCTGTCTTGTGTGTGGCGCACGTTATATGTCAAAGCAGCACCGCCCTGATATGGCCCTTCGTGGTCGGCTGGGCGTTAAGCAAACAAACAAAACAAAACAAATGTTTGCTATCAATATTCTTGTAATTAAATGGTTTCCTCAATTTCGAATACGTTAGTGTCGTTATCTTTGCAGGGGGTTTCAAAATAAGCACATAAAACTGCTCGTAGAAGAAATAAACCTGCTGACTAATACGTTTAATATCTTCACACGGAAGCAAAGATTAGCTATAAAACTGTTCATGAGAGATAATAATTTGTAATACAGTCATATTTTCACGCAGATTTATTTCGAAAAAATGTGTTGTGTATTTCTGCCCTTGAACACTTTTTTTAAAATATTTTTTTTATTAAATATAATGCCTGTTCACATTAGTACCAACCATTCGATCCAACGTGCCCTATAACAATTTAATTCATTATAATTGTTTACGGGTGTGTTTCAAAAGGGCAAATATTGCGAAGGAAACATGCATTATATGATTATTACTCTGGGTGGTGGATTGTAGTTTTTAGAGCCTTGGGTGTCGTGTTCGAATCAGCAGGAGACAATACTTGACAATACAGTCAGGGGGGTTAAAATGCTCACGCGAACATGTAATCTCACGTACGGCACACTCCTTCTCGTCTTCGTCTTCGTCTTCTTCTCGTTCGCTACTCCTTCTCGTCTTCGTCTTCTTCTCGTTCGCTACTCCTTCTCGTCTTCGTCTTCTTCTCGTTTGCTACTCCTTCTCGTCTTCGTATTCGTCTTCTTCTCGTTCGATACTCCTTCTCGTCTTCGTCTTCGTCTTCTTCTCATTCGCTACTCCTTCTCGTCTTCGTATTCGTCTTCTTCTCGTTCGCTACTCCTTCTTGTCTTCGTCTTCGTCTTCTTCTCGTTCGCTACTCCTTCTCGTCTTCGTCTTCGTCTTCTTCTTGTTCGCTACTCCTTCTCGTCTTCGTCTTCGTCTTCTTCTCGTTCGCTACTCCTTCTCGTCTTCGTCTTCGTCTTCTTCTCGTTCGCTACTCCTTCTCGTCTTCGTCTTCGTCTTCTTCTCGTTCGCTACTCCTTCTCGTCTTCGTCTTCGTCTTCTTCTCGTTCGCTACTCCTTCTCGTCTTCGTCTTCTTCTCTTTCGCTACTCCTTCTCGTCTTCGTCTTCGTCTTCTTCTCGTTCGCTACTCCTTCTCGTCTTCGTATTCGTCTTCTTCTCGTTCGATACTCCTTCTCGTCTTCGTCTTCGTCTTCTTCTCGTTCGCTACTCCTTCTCGTCTTCGTCTTCGTCTTCTTCTTGTTCGCTACTCCTTCTCGTCTTCGTCTTCGTCTTCTTCTTGTTCGCTACTCCTTCTCGTCTTCGTCTTCGTCTTCTTCTTGTTCGCTACTCCTTCTCGTCTTCGTCTTCGTCTTCTTCTCGTTCGCAACTCCTTCTCGTCTTCGTCTTCGTCTTCTTCTCGTTCGCTACTCCTTCTCGTCTTCGTCTTCGTCTTCTTCTCGTTCGCTACTCCTTCTCGTCTTCGTCTTCTTCTCGTTCGCTACTCCTTCTCGTCTTCGTCTTCGTCTTCTTCTCGTTCGCTACTCCTTCTTGTCTTCGTCTTCGTCTTCTTCTCGTTCGCTACTCCTTCTCGTCTTCGTCTTCGTCTTCTTCTCGTTCGCTACTCCTTCTCGTCTTCGTCTTCGTCTTCTTCTTGTTCGCTACTCCTTCTCGTGAAAACATCGGATCCCGGTCTCGGATCTGACCAGGATTGACGTGGAATAAGACAATTCCCTCATCCACTTGGTCCCATACTAAAGATGCAAAATCATTTTTCTGAATAGGAGAAACGCAGAAAAAGAACCAATCAGATAGAGCAGCACAGCTCTAAAATCAATGGGACTTTACGAAAACAGCTCCTGGGCTCAGTTGCAAAATCATTTTTCTGAATAGGAGAAATGCAGAAAAAGAAGAGCATTTTGAAGATAAGAGCCTGTTTCAGCCTGATGCACATACATTGTGTCCAAGTAATACATCGCTACAGCGGTTTTGGCACTTGGTCAATGTTATTTTGACTACATGTTTTCCAGCAGACAGAAAATAGAGACGAGTGCATGTTGTGTGTGTGTGTGTGCGTGTGTGTGTGTGTGTGTGTGTGTGTGTGTGTGTGTGTGTGTGTGTGTGTGTGTGTGTGTGTGTGTGTGTGTGTGTGTGTGAACCCTTTGAAGCTTTTTTTCCTGTAGTTTCAGGAAGGTTTAGGAGGGTACACAGAATCAGCGAAACGGTTCTACTTTTTTGTTCGTTTTTCTTCCTCCATTACGCCCACCCCCAGCCCACGCATCGCTTTTTTTGACTGACTCTTATATATGATATATGAAAAGCAAGCAACACAATAATGGTGTTGAGCTGCCTTTAGATGTAAGTAGAATCTAGAACGTAGTGCCCGTAAGAAATTGAAAACCATAAACAATTCTAACATTCTGATTCTTAAATTACATCACCATTCGAGTTTATGTCCCCTTTCTCTCAACATTCGCATATTCTCTTCCCCCCTCCCCAGCATCTCCTACCCCTCCTATCCCCTCAAACTGCACACACACACACACACACAACACACTCACACACACACACACACACACACACACACACACACACACACACACACACACACACACACACACTTCTCTTCGTTTTTAAACCAATTGACATATTCAATGAAATTGGGCAGTAAGCCTCGACGAGAACCCTTATATTATGCATGCTTATCGCGGCAGTAAGCCTCGACGAGAACCCTTATACTATGCATGCTTATCGCGGATTTGGTATATTGCCTTATTTGACAAACAGCTTTTCGCATGTATATTTTTTTTGTTGGTCACGTTACCCTAATCCTACATGTATTTTGGTTTGGCCTAATAGCCTAGACAGCTATATAAGCACATGATATCGTTTACCAGAAAGAAGGCACATTCGAGCCTGGCCAGGCTACCTTGCAGTCAGGCTATGGTACAATACTAAAGTGGGTACGGTGATTTCGTGCAAAGTCATAAAATGCATGAATAAATGATAAGAACATCAGAAATAAAGGCTGGCAATTACTGGTTGCCACGCACGTGTGGGAGAGGGGACGGGGTGGCTTTGTTCGTTCGTGAGTGCATTCGCGTGCACCTGTGTGTGTGTGTGTGTGTGTGTGTGTGTATGTGTGTTTGTGCGTGCGTGTACTGTGTGTGCGTGCGTGCGTGTGTGTGTGTGTGTGTATGTGCGCGTGTGTGTGTGTGTGTGTGTGTGTGTCGGTCGGTCGGTCGGTCGGTCGGTCGGTATGTGCGCGTGTGGAGGCTTGACAGTGTGCGTGCATGCTTACTTTTTTTGCGTAATCCTTTGCTTGTGTGCACGTCAACAAAACAAAAATCTTACAATGTCTCGCAATGCACAATGCACTTTACTGGACGAAATAATTTCAAACCGCAAAATGACATATACATGGATGTACGTTTATTATCCAGAAGCAATCAGATAGAGCAGCACAGCTCTAAAATCAATGGGACTTTACGAAAACAGCTCCTGGGCTCAGTTGCAAAATCATTTTTCTGAATAGGAGAAATGCAGAAAAAGAAGAGCATTTTGAAGATAAGAGCCTGTTTCAGCCTGGTGCACATAGATTGTGTTCAAGTAATACATCGCTGCAGCGGTTTTTGCATTTGGTCAATATTTGACTACGTGTTTTCCAGCAGACCAAAAATAGAGACGAGGTCATGGTGTGTGTGATTGTGTGAGTGTGTGTGTGTGAGTGTGTGTGTGTGTGTGTGTGTGTATTTTAAAGCGACATTTCTTTTCTTTGATTGAATTTGCTAAAGTGCTTTCATCAGCGATTTTGAAATGTTCAAAACTGAGACAATACTTATAGGCAAGTCTCAAGAATGAAATGCTCAGCAAATGTCGTCTCAAAAAGAAGAATTTAAGCTCCATGAGAATATAACGGTAAGAGAATCAAAATAATTAATTAACTCACACAAAAAAGGCTCATCAGAAACCTGGCGCGTATTTCCTTATTATCACCCTTAAATTCTCCCTTCACAATCCCTCGCTCCCAGTTTGAGAAAAGACATGGAAAGCATTGTACCGGGAAACAGAAGGACAAAGAAGGAAGAATCACAATGTTTAGTTCCACTATTTGCAATTTCGAGCAAAACCACACACAAAATGACAGAGAAAAAAAGGAAAACACATGAAAGCGCATCCCTGCTTCTTTAAAGAAATGAAACAGCCGTAGGAGGCATGAATTGCCACGAAGTATTGATCGTCTGTTTAAAGCCTTTTCTGATTACAGCCAAACAACAGGCTTCAAACAAACCCATGAATGCATGCCAAGAAGGAATCGAATGGAACACCCGTTGGAGCGACATCTCAGGTACAAAAAGCGAATTCGGTCCAACATATAAAAATGTTGCGCTCTTTACATTTCAGCGGTTCTCGAGAAAGATTAACCAAATCGCTTTACTTTTTTATTTAAAATCACACACACACATAAAACCTTCTCCAGCCTTTGGCCTATATCTCGACAAAATGAGGGACCTGTGAAATGAACAGATCTCGAATGTTTGCTGGGAGACTTCGAGATTATTTTTTGTTATACCCCAAGTGGCGATCGACCAAAATGATGTTCAAGGAAGCCGAGTTGCTTCTCGAGGAGTAAATTAACCAATTTCTCTGCTTCTTTCTTGGCACAAACTAACGACCTCTAAAGCAAGTCATTGGTCTACATCTGTAGAATATTAAGTTTCTGGAAATAATTCGAGTAGATGTATTTTTATTCGAGGTAGTCGATATGCCGACCCAAATGGTGTTCCATAAAAACGGAACATAGACAATTGACGATGCTCCAAGCACACGCATAGGCCTATATTGACGAAAAAACGTGTTGTGAGTTCATGGTTGATGAAGACTAAATATCTTTAAACACGGAGATACATGTAAACTGAGAAAGGAAACTCAGTCTCGCATAGCCGAATACGTTAATTGAAGGGAAATGAACAACCAACAACCAACCAACAAACAAATCAACTACACAGAAGATCATACCATTGTTATTGTGGAAACTAAGTTCCTCGAAGAGTAGTAAACTCTCTGCACAGAAGGTCATACCAATGCCACTGTCGAAACTAACTGCCTCGAAGACCAGTGCATTATCTGCACAGAAAATCATACCAATGCTACTGTCGACACTAACTTCCTTGAAGAGTAGTGAACTCTCTGCACAGATGGTCATACCAATGCTACTGTCGACACTAACTGCCTTGAAGAACAGTGCATTCTCTGCACAGAAGGTCATACCAATGCCACTGTCGAAACTAAGGGCCTCGAAGACCAGTGCATTGTCTGCACAGAAAATCATACCAATGCTACTGTCGACACTAACTTCCTCGAAGAACAGTGCATTCTCTGCACAGAAGATCCTACCACTGCTACTGTCGACACTAACTTCCTCGAAGAGTAGTAAACTCTCTGCACAGAATATCATACCAATGCTACTGTCGAAACTATCTGCCTCGAAGAGCAGTGCATTATCCGCACAGAAGATCATACCAATGCTACTGTCGAAACTAACTGCCTTGAAAAACAGTGCATTCTCTGCACAAACGATCATACCAATGCTACCGTCGAAACTAACTTCCTTGAAGAACAGTGCATTCTCTGCACAGAAAATCATACCAATGCTACTGTCGACACTAACTTCCTTAAAGAGTAGTGAACTCTCTGCACAGAAGGTCATACCAATGCCACTGTCGAAACTAACTGCCTAGAAGAACAATGTATTCTCTGCAGAGAAGGTTATACCAATGCTACAGTCGAAACTAACTGCCTCGAAAAGTGGTGTATTATCTGCACAGAAAATCATACCAATGCTACTGTCGAAACTAACTTCCTTGAAGACTAGTGAACTCTCTGCACAGAATATCATACCAATGCTACTGTTGAAACTAACTGCCTTAGAGAACAGTGCATTCTCTGCACAGAATATCATACCAATGCTTCTGTCAAAACTAACTGCCTTGAAGAACAGTGCATTCTCTGCACACATTATCATACCAATTCTACTGTCGAAACTAACTGCCTCGAAGAGTAGTGCATTATCTGCACAGAAAATCATACCAATGCTACTGTCGAAACTAACTTCTTCGAAGAGTAGTAAACTCTCTGCACAGAATATCATACCAATGCCACTGTCGAAACTATCTGCCTCGAAGAACAGTGCATTCTCTGCACAGAAGATCATACCAATGCTACTGTCGAAACTAACTTCCTTGAAGAACAGTGCATTCTCTGCACAGAAAATCATACCAATGCTACTGTCGACACTAACTTCCTTGAAGAGTAGTGAACTCTCTGCACAGAAGGTCATGCCAATGCCACTGTCGAAACTAACTGCCTAGAAGAACAATGTATTCTCTGCAGAGAAGCTTAAGGTTATACCAATGCTACAGTCGAAACTAACTGCCTCGAAAAGTGGTGTATTATCTGCACAGAATATCATACCAATGCTACTGTCGAAACTAACTTCCTTGAAGACTAGTGAACTCTCTGCACAGAATATCATACCAATGCTACTGTCGAAACTAACTGCCTCGAAGAGCAGTGCATTCTCTGCACAGAAGATCATACCAATGCTACTGTTGAAACTAACTTCCTCGAAGAGTAGTGAACTCTCTGCACAGAAGATCATACCAATTCTACTGTCGAAACTAACTTCCTCGAAGAGTAGTGAACTCTCTGCACAGAAGATCATACCAATGCTAGTCGAAACTAACTGCCTGGAAGAGTAATGAACTCTCTGCACAGAAGATCATACCAATGCTACTGTCGACACTAACTTCCTTGAAGAGTAGTGAACTCTCTGCACAGAATATCATACCAATGCTACTGTTGAAACTAACTGCCTTGAAGAACAGTGAACGCTCTGCACAGAAGGTCATACTAATGCCACTGTCGAAACTAACTTCCTCGAAGAGTAGTGAACTCTCTGGACAGAAGGTCATACCAATGCCACTGTCGAAACTAACTGCCTCGAAGACCAGTGCATTGTCTGCACAGAAAATCATACCAATGCTACTGTTGACACTAACTTCCTTGAGGAGTAGTGAACTCTCTGCACAGAATATCATACCAATGCTACAGTTGAAACTAACTGCCTAGAAGACCAGTGCATTCTCTTCACAGAAGGTCATACCAATGCTACTGTCGACACTAACTTCCTCGAAGAACAGTGCATTCTCTGCAAAGAAGTTCATATCAATGCTTATGTTGAAACTAACTTCATCGACGAGAAGTGCATTATCTGCACAGAAAATCATATCAATGCTACTTGTCGACACTAACTTCCTTGAAGACGGTAGTGAACTCTTTGCACAGGTCATACCAATGCCACTGTCGAAACTAACTGCCTAGAAGAGCAGTGCATTCTCTGCAAAGAAGTTCATATCAATGCTTATGTGGAAACTAACTCCCTCGACGAGAAGTGCATTATCTGCACAGAAGGTCATACCAATGCTACTGTCGAAACTAACTGCTTCGAAGAGCAGTAAAATGTCTTATTAATTTTGTAATGTGTGTTTGTGTTGTTTTGTTTTTCCATGCTCGTTAAGACGATCATGTAGACCACCACAAGTATCTCCAGGTGTTTACATGGTATTTTTGTTTGTTTGCTTAACGCCCAGCCGACCACGAAGGGCCATATCAGGGCGGTGCTGCTTTGACATATTAACGTGCGCCACACACAACTTGACAGAAGTCGCATCACAGGCTTCATGTCTCACCCAGTCACATTATTCTGACACCGGACCAACCAGTCCTAGCACTAACCCCATAATGCCAGACGCCAGGCGGAGCAGCCAGTAGATTGCCAATTTTAAAGTCTTAGGTATGACCCGGCCGGGGTTCACGACCTCCCGATCACGGGGCGGACGCCTTACCACTAGGCCAACCGTGCCGGTTTTACATGGTATAAGAGCATATCGCACCACTTAGACACTTAGGCTGCATTCCGTCTGTGCAGATGGAGATGTTTTTCTCAACTAACTTCAAAGATAGACGCAGGTGTCAGTTACAAAGTTAATGCAGAAAAAAAACTCCCCCTCTGCGCATGCACTTTGGGACTAACCCCCGACCATATTCGTTTAACTTTAAACCATTTTTTTTTTATGAAGATATTAAGATTTTTAACAAGATTTCAATTACCGACTAAACGAACCTGAGTTTTAAAAGAGACCAGGGTCAGATAAAGAATTAGAAATACCAAAGTTTGTGACAAGGATTTGAACACTAACAATTATATCAAATACAAGACAAAAATGTTTACTATGTTTTTTTGTTGAATGTCTGTATCATCTAACTGGAGTAGTAATGAAAAGGTAAAGAGAATATATACATTCCAGTTTCCATTTAATATACGCTACAGTTATTTGGATAGTGGGCATTTTCGGATGAGCTAATTTCGCAGAGTTGACACTCATGCCGGTTGAGTAATTAATTCATTAAAAAAACCATTTAATCTCTGAACACCGAAGAAGCAGGTAGGGTGTTGATTCTGTTTTATTGTGTCCAAGTGGCGGGATGAACGTGTCTCATGTGAAAAACAAAAAAACAAAAAACAAAAACTGTCCAGATCTTGGATAATGAGTCGATTTGAATCCTTCATGGGACGGACGTTGCCTTTAACATAAGAGACGTCCAACTGCTCCTCTAGGCCACCATTACACCAACACTGCGCTCTTGGTCATCAACCCCCCCCCCCCCCCCCCCCCCCCCCCCCGCCGAATCTCCTCCGTCCTCGACAGAATATCCTGTACTGTTGCTTCTACTGCCGCTCCTCACCACATCTCCGCCAAGTTTTCCATCCCAAAACACTTTTATTGTTGCCGCTACTCCCCCCCCCCCCCCCCCTCTCTCTCCTCCCCCTCCTCCCAAAAAGTCCCTGCACTGTTGGCTTCCACTGTCCCTCCTCACCACACCGCCCCCAAGCTCACGACCCCCCCCCCCCCCCCCCGAAAAAACCTCACCACTGTTATTGTTGCCACCACTACCCTCCCACCCCACCTCCCTCCCCACCCCATCCAAAAAATCTCCTTTTTGGTTGCCCTATCCCCTCTCCCTGTTGGCACACAACTCCCTCCTCCCCCTCCCAAGCCACCCACATCCAAAAGCCTCCCATCCCCAAATCCCCTTTCTGTTGCGGCATCAGACCCTTGAAAGATTTCCAAAAAGGATGCCCAAAAACTCACCCAGAATGCCGCCTGTCCCTCGGATAGAGAATACCGCCCAGTGCGCAATTAGTTGCGAATAATGGGAAGCAAAACTCAAAAAGCTCCCTGCTCCTCTCCTTCTCATACTAGCTGTCTCTGATTAAGTCTGAAGCAGCGTTCGGTGCAGAAGAAAACTGCCCGCCATTAGAGACGAAAGTAACGGGCGAAGGATTCGGAGAAAAGCGGTTGTAAAAACACAACTTTGGAGCAGAGAGAGAGAGAGACTGACAGAGAGAGAGAGAGAGAGAGAGAGAGAGAGAGAGACCCATAGAGACAGACAGAGAAGGTGGACAGAGTTGAAGCCGCTGTCTCTCTCTCTCTCTCTCTCTCTCTCTCTCTCTCTCTCTCTCTCTCTCTCTCATGCTGTTTCTAGCGCTGCTCAACAGACATCACGGCTTTTCCAAACAAATAAAAAAAAGATTATTCCGCAAATGCTGTGAATTGCTCCTTGAATAAAACATGCGGCGAGTCTTGAAAAGCCTAAGTGGGAATGTACTTAAATTGTAGGTGGCAAAGACGGGGGGATAGGGGTGGGGGGCGGAGGGGTTAACAACGGGTGAAAGATTAAAAGAAAAGCGGTATAGTAAAAACACGACTTTGGGCCCGAGAGCGACTTTAACTCTCCCGGTCTCGTTCTGTGTCTCTGTTTTCCACTCTGTCTGTGTCTGTCTTTCTGTATGTCCCTCTGTTTATTTCGCAAAAAGAAGTGAATTTACTACTCGAAAAAACCCATGTGGCGACTTTTGAAAGGGTTAGGATGGGAATGAGGGATGGGTAGAAAGAAATCCACATAATTATATGTATTTGGTCTTCAAACGTTCGAAGTTGCCGTGCAAAGTTATTTTCACACACAGACTGACACACTGTAGAGAGCCACACACAGACAGACAGATAGACAGGCAGACAGACAGACCTACCCTGACTCACACACACACACACACACACTGCACAGATCTAGACTGACACACAAACAAACACTGACACACACACACACACACACACACACACACACACACACATACACAACGCACACACACTCAAACATACAGAAACGGCAGACACAGACACAACTTTATAGACAGACACACAGTCTCCCGCACACCGGCGCACACGCACACGCACATACACACCAGTGTCCTAGGCGCCACTGTCAAGATATTTTAATCTAAGCTCTCGTTTTTATAATGTCATTTGGTACGATTCACTTTAGTCCGAGATTTTAGATTTGAGACTGTTTCCGTGCTTTCGATTGGTATGTATATCATGCATGGGTTTACAAAATAAAACCCCATGCACAAGCTCTTGATGCAAGGGAGACAACCACTCTGAAGATATTTTTTCTTTTACGTGTTACAGTAACGTCCCTTCTAGTGTATTTCTGGTGCACAATGCGTTTCATATTTCTGCTTTTCGGAGCTGTGAGCGACGAAAAGGTGTGACGGACAGACAGTCAGAACGACAAACGGACAGGCAGAGTCCTTTCTTGTGATATGGCTGAATAGATATTAGTATTGAATCAATCACCAATCATCCGAACGACCAGTTCACACCCAGACAGACAGACAGACAGACAGACAGACAGACAGACAGACAGACAGATAGACAGGCAGACCGACCGACAGACAGACGGACAGACGGACAGATAAGCAGACATGCATAAACACATGAAGAGACACCCAATACCCCCTCCCAACCCCATACCCCCTCACCCCCACCCCCACCCCCCACCCCCCCCACACACACACACACACGCTCACACAGACAGTCTGGTGCACATCCTCACACACATTCACACACAGTTGTATGTTTGTGCAACACAGATACAGATGTATTAGGCCTAAAAAAAAGGTGTGGTTACGGTAACCCGACCTACCCTATTTTGGGGGGCCGACCCTATAACTTTTTATTACATTTGTCAAAAAAATACACAAAAAAACCAAGTAAACGAGTGCAGAAAACGCAATGAAAGCGAAAGCGCCCGAGTCGCACACTTATTTCCCTGTCAAGTAGGTTTAATTTGTACACATTAGAAAAAAAAGTTTTAAAAAAAAAGTGATTGCCTACCTTCCTACCCTATTTTTTTGGGCTATGTTACCGTAACCACACCTATTATTTTTTTTGGCCTTAGACTCTCTCATTAACAGTTGCCACCACTCGTGTACTGCCAGTGTCCATGCAACTGACACTCGTACTCCAGTTTAATTCGTGAACGGTATAAAACAACGACAACAGGCCTGGGTGATTAATTAAATGTTGAATTGATGCACTTTTTGTTTTCATCACAGAAAACTATTGTTAAACATGTCAGATTACTCAGAACTAACAAAAAGCAAATTAATGTACATGGAAAAGTATCTTTTTAAAATCATACACATATAAGTAATCCTGAACAGTCATGCATACACTAACAAGATTTTGACGCCAATTCCAGAAACGAAGGTTAATATAATCTATAGCAAACAGAAGCATTTTCGTAAAGATTGGTCAATCAAAAAAAGAATACGAAAACAACAACAACAACAACAACAACAACAACAACAACAACAACAACAACAACAACAACAACTAACTACAACAAATAGCACACAATGACAATTTTCCCGTAATTATTCCGATTTTAGCACTTTTTTTTGGTCTTCAAACGCGTTTTGAATGTCTTTTATATACACACGCCACACTGTAACAAAAACTATAAAAAGTAAACAATATTATCAGCGAGGGCAAGAGGAAGGGCAGGTAATTCATATGTTATTGCTCATTTTTGTTTTCAAACATTTAACAACGAATCTTTGCATATGCACACAAGAAAAGAAAAAGGTTAACTCATTATCACCGAGGGCAAGAGGGAGAGTTGAGGTCAGCGAAGATGTTCAACTCGTACAGACTGGACAGCGTGATGACCACCACATACGTGACCAAGCACACCGCCCCATACGCCTTGGTCAGCCGCCAGCGGTTCACGGCCACACTGACCAGCAGGAACAGGACGGTGGCCAGAAGGGTCAGAGAGGAGTAGAGAAGGCCGGAGCTACTGATGACCAGATAATCCCCCTCCTTGAGTATAGCCGTGTCGATCAGCCAGGGGAGTCCCAGGCAGATGAGGATGTCGAAGACGTTGCTGCCGATAGAGTTGGACACCGCCATGTCTCCGTAACCTGCCGCAAGGGGAAAACGAAAGTTATTCCGTGACACTCCCCTTTAAAGGTGGTCGTCTACATTTTTGCTTTTTTTCAATAATCTTATGGTTAGATTTCGCTAAAAAGTTATGTCAGATGATGAATGAACCATGGGGAAAAAAGTTATAGAAAAAAAATATATGTAAACAAAGATTTTATTTTTGGGTAGCGTGACTCACGCTTCCAATATTTTGTTTTCTGTTTGCTGAGAACATGTGCTTTGCCTAAAAATACTGACCAATCAAATTCATGTCACTATGCTTATAAGCCACGCCCAAACAAGTGCAGCAACAAGTTTGACACTGGAGCGCTGTCCACGCTTTTTTTTAAACGCACGAAATGCACGGGATTTGAGAGGAGTTTTGCGCTTGGTATTTTCCAAATAAGGATATCCTACTATGAGTACTACGCTGGAATACTACAATGAATTTTCAAACGGCTACACTGGCTTCGTCTTTCCTGATCGAAAGGGGGTGTATTGTTGATAATTGTAGATAATAGACTCTGCATTTTAATGGTCAAATGGTGATTTTGGTATAAAAATGTAGACGACCACCTTTAAGACCTTTAAGAGAAAGTCAGGTCTGAAAAGGAGGTAGTCTTAAAATGGGGGTAACTGCACAGAGGTTGTGAACGAACAGTCTGAGAACAGGGTGTTAAAGTGAGAGGCTTACACGTTGGAGTCTTGTTTGTTTGTTTGTTTGTTTGTTTGTTTGTTCGTTCATGGGCTGAAACTCCCACGGCTTTTACGTGCATGACCGTTTTTACCCCGCCATTTAGGCAGCCATACGCCGCTTTCGGAGGAAGCATGCTGGGTATTTTCGTGTTTCTATAACCCACCGAACTCTGACATGGATTACAGGATCTTTTTCGTGCGCACTTGGTCTTGTGCTTGCGTGTACACACGGGGGTGTTCGGACACCGAGGAGAGTCTGCACACAAAGTTGACTCTGAGAAATAAATCTCTCGCCGAACGTGGGGACGAACTCACGCTGACAGCGGCCAACTGGATACAAATCCAGCGCGCTACCGACTGAGCTACATCCCCGCCCGTTGGAGTCTTACAAGGGGGTTCCACTGGACTACACTTCACAGTTCTAAGCTTGGCAGGGGACTCCAGGGCCGGACTACCGGGGGGGGTTATGGGGGTTGCGCAACCTAGCCTAAACATGTACCTCACTTATTTAAAACATTTTTTATTATTGTTTAATTTATGCCGTTTCATGCAAGGACTCCCAAGAGAATTTCTGTGTTGTGTTGACAACCCGTACAACCCCGACAGACTTATTTCCGGAGTTTTTCCGTTGGCTTCTTCTTCTTCTCCTTCTCCTTCCTTCTTCTTCTTCTTCTTCTTCTTCAGCGTTCCAGAATTGTTTCTGGTAACGTGTGAACTCGTTTGCCCATTTGGGTTCCCCAAACCCAGGCTATACTCTGAGAGCATAGTCAGCTTCACTCCGCTTTCGTTGAGTAGGCATGCTGGGTATTTTCGTATTTCCATAACCTACCGAACTCTGACATGGATTACAGGATCTTTTCCGTGCGCACTTGGTCTTGTGCTTGCGTGTACACACGAAGGGGGTTAAGTCACTAGCAGGTCTGCCCATAAGTTGACCTGGGAGATCAGAAAAATCTCCACTCTTAACCCACCAGGCGGCAGCGACCGGGATTCGAACTCACGACCTCCCGATTAGGAGGCCGACGTCTTACCACCACGCCACTGCGCCCGTCTTGTTGGTTTCAATAATAATGTTACATGATCATGCACACGGAATGAAATGATCTTTGAAATGAGGAGATAGTCACTCACCGTCTCGGGCGACCAGGATGCTGGCCAGACAATCGGGCAGAGAGGTGCCAGCAGCCAGCAGGGTCAGTCCCATCACTGTGTCGGGGATGTCCAGAGCATCTCCTGCAACATCAAACCATCGTTGGTGTTATTAGAATTAGTGTCGGGGTGATTAAAACACGACGCAATTCGTCGTAGCTCGTCTCGGTGAAAAAGGAAATTGGTTGATGCAACATCCGTTTTGCTTGTCTCGAAAACTACTATTCAAATGTGACTTTTTATGGCTTTGTCCCAATACGTTAACTGTCACGGTCATAACTAAATTTAAGCAAAGACTTAAATTGTAGTGTGAGTAACCCTAATATGCCGACTGTAAGGCCAAAACAAACAAAAAAAGGTCTGTTTACGGTATCCCGACCGACCCTATTTTTTCGCGCGACCCTAGACTTTTTTTTGGCATTTGGGGGAAGAAAAAAAAATCAGTTTTTTGGCAAAATAACTTAAAAATATGTTTTTTTGGGGAAAAAAATAAATAAAAAAAACCGACCTACCGACCCTATTCTTTTTTGCCTATGTTACCGTAAACAGAATTTTTTTTTTTTGGGGGGGGGGGGGGCCTAAGCTCATGATGACAGACATAGCGATGAAATGGATACATGATCCGGTAGGCAAATGTTGATATCATTTTCGAGACATATGCCTGTTATCATTTGCTAACAGTCGGTATATTACAAATAACGGATATTTACAGGGTAATTTCGACCTAAATATTTACCGGCACGGTTGGCCTAGTGGTAAGGCGTCCGCCCCGTGATCGGGAGGTCGTGGGTTCGAACCTCGACCGGGTCATACCTAAGACTTTAAAATTGGTAATCTAGTGGCTGCTCCGCCTGGCGTCTGGCATTATGGGGTTAGTGCTAGGACTGGTTGGTCCGGTGTCAGAATAATGTGACTGGGTGAGACATGAAGCCTGTGCTGCGACTTCTGTCTTGTGTGTGGCGCACGTTAAATGTCAAAGCAGCACCGCCCTGATATGGCCCTTCGTGGTCGGCTGGGCGTTAAGCAAACAAACAAACAAACAAACTAACCTAAATATTTACCGTAGCGATCCAGCAACTAAGATTGAACAGCCGAATAGAGACTGGATTGATCCGAGGCTGCCATGACCTCATTAGGATCTCATACCGCGTACCGCCAATCACTCACCTGGCCTCATGAGTAATAACAGCTGAAATGTTCTCGCACAACAATCGCACCGACAAAACAATTTTTTTTGTTTTTTTTTTGTGGGAGGAATATTTTAACATTGTTGGGTGAATTGTTCTTTAAAATAGAAAGTGTCATTCTTTAGAAGAAGTCTCCTTGATAATTGTATTTCAA
>NW_027128844.1:60000-76828 GCF_037325665.1 Littorina saxatilis
CCCAGCGATCTCTTGAGTGAACTTATAATACAGAAAATAATCTTACTGGTCAAATTGCACAACAGCTCGCTCGGAAGACGCAAGCAAGACAATCTAGGCAATTTGACAAATAAGTGGGTTTTTTTCCCCCTGTATTATGAGTGTTTGTCTGTCTGTTCTCTTCAAAAAACGCTGGGTCAAAAATCAGTGAACGTAAAGGTTTAAAAAAACAAAAGTAAACAAGAGGCGAAGCTTTCAAGGCTCACGTAAGAAATCGACAAACAGTAACACAAACTCAATCACTCCGTCACACATACACACACACAAACACACACACACACACACACACACACACACACACACACACACACACACACACACACACACACACACACACACACACACACACAGAAAGAGCATAGGTGAAACTGTGCAAGAAAGGGAGACACTAGATCTAGATATATTGCTATTTCATATGTTACGTGGATTTCCATTGGTCAATTGGGCAAAACTGAGCTCATTGTAAAAGTGATATCGACGACATTTCCGTCGATATCAGTTTTGATATCGACGACCTCTTTATTGCTTCCTCACTTCAAAAACAAAAACACCTGAATTCAAAAACAAACAAATTTATATGAAAATGTAATGATCCCAGAATTTAGTTGAGCAAGTGACTAAAGACTTTTAGAAAGAAAAGACATTTTTAAATACTGAAAAGTACAAGAAAAGAGTGAACAAAAAGAAATAATAATCAGAGGGAGGGATATGGAACAGCCAAAACTGAGACAAATATTTTTGTAATTTCTTAACGGTAAATACAAAATGTCCAGAGAATTAGCAATATATCTAACATTGACTGACTGTGTGATGATATCTTCTGCTATTGGTCTGTTTCGACAGTGATATCAAAATCTCGACCTCCTGTCTCGATTTTGATATCACTGTCTCAACAGACCATAGCAGAAGATATCATCACACAGTCCGTCAATATTGGGTACTGTCTGTCTGCATGTAGCCTACTTACAGGGACACGACTGCCAACGAGTCTCGGCCCGCTCAAAATAACAATGACCGAGACTTTCAGTAATTCCTTCGCGTGACGTCTAACCCTCTTACGTCATAATGAGACGTCTTCAAATGACGAAATGTTAAGGTTTCTACCACAGACATACACACGCACAAACAAACACACACACACACGCACACACGTACAAACGCACAGACAGACAAAGTTACGATCGCATAGGCTACACTTACGTGAGCCAAAAATGTAATAAACATAACTTTCTTGGGTTTTTTATTTTGAATTTTGG
Organism: Littorina saxatilis; assembly: GCF_037325665.1. Classification (NCBI taxonomy): domain Eukaryota; kingdom Metazoa; phylum Mollusca; class Gastropoda; order Littorinimorpha; family Littorinidae; genus Littorina; species Littorina saxatilis. Next base: position 61,296 of record NW_027128844.1, read on the forward strand.
AACGTTGACAGTCTATTGTATTTGGATGTCATGTCTGATACGACTGTCAGGGCTGGACCAAGTGTATTAACGGGTAGGGGTTCTAAAATGAGACAGGGGTACAAGGATGACCAAGCGGGGAATCTGGTTGGGGGGGGGGGGGGGGGGGGGCGTCCGAGGATAAAGCCGTTCAGGTTCAGATTCAACATTGTATTAAAAAAACAAGTCGCGTAAGGCGAAATTACTACATTTAGTCAAGCTGTGGAACTCACAGAATGAAACTGAACGTAGTCCGCCGCTAGTGCAAAAGGCAGTGAAAGTGACGAGCCTGTTTGGCGCGGTAGCGGTTGCGCTTAGCTTCATAGCACGCTTTACTGTACCTCTCTTCGTTTTAACTTTCTGAGCGTGTTTTTAATCCAAACATATCATATCTATATGTTTTTAGAATCAGGAACCGACAAGAAATAAGATGAAATTGTTCTTAAATCGATTTCGGAAAGCTAATTTTGATCATAATTTTTATATTTTTAATTTTCAGAGCTTGTTTTTAATACGAATATAACATATTTATATGTTTTTGGAATCAGAACATGATAAAAAATAAGATGAACGTAAATTTGGATCGTTTTATAAAAAAAATGGTTTTTTTACAATTTTCAGATATTTAATGACGAAAGTCATTAATTAATTTTTAAGCCACCAAGCTGAAATGCAATACCAAGTCCAGCCTTCGTCGAAGATTGCTTGGCCAAAATTTCAATCAATTTGATTGAAAAATGAGGGTGTGACAGTGCCGCCTCAACTTTTACAAAAAGCCGGATATGACGTCATCAAAGACGTTTATCAAAAAAATCGTCCGTGGATATCATTCCCAGGAACTCTCATGTAAAATTTCATAAAGATTGGTCCAGTAGTTTAGTCTGAATCGCTCTACACACACACACGCACAGACAGACACACACACACACACACATACACCAAACCCTCGTCGCGATTCCCCTCCTACGTTAAAACATTTAGTCAAAACTTGACTAAATGTAAAAACAGGACACCATGCAACAGTTAATAGTTAGTAACTAGGGCACGGCCTCAAGCAAGAGATTATTTTACGTGACACAAACTGTATGTCACATTACACAAATATCCATGATGGTGGACATGACACTAGAGTAAACCAGGCAGAACAAATAGTATGAAGTTATCTAAGCATGTACGAAGATAGGACTATGCCTCTTTGTAACTGCAGCTTATGCATACATCTCTTCAAAGGTTTTCTTCTAAACTGTGAAATGCGATAGTCTTGATTCATGCTAAAACAATATATTTAAAGTACAGTCCCACCCTTTGGCCTTCTGTACGCACACGCACACACACACACACACACACACACACACACACACACACACACACGCGCGCGCGCACGCACACACAGACACACACATACACACACACACACACACACACTTACACACACACACACACACACACACACACACGGAGAGGGCAATGTCAAAAATCTGCATACGTTTCCTCCCATTTTGCATTACATGTATACTATTTATGAAATAGTACTAGTTCACTTTGAAAAGGAAAAATTGGCTTTTTTTAGGAAAAAAAAGACACCGTATCAAAACATGCAGAAAAGCGTTTGGCAAGTTTGCTAAATACACGAAGCACTCTTATCAATGATTTTGATTTTTTTGCATTTGTTTAAGTGGAAGGATTGGATTGGATTGGATAAGATTTACAGTCCAGTGAGGTTACCCTCATGGAAATTCGGGCTGCTTTCTCCCCGGGGAAAGCGAGCTGCCATACATACGGCGCTACCCATATTTTTTTTTTTCCTGCATGCGTGTATTCATGTTTCCTGAGACTTAATGCCGTGTGAGATGGAATTTTTTTTACTTTATTCCAAGTCCCACGGGTATTTGATGGACATTTTTATCTATGCCTATACAATTTTGCCAGGAAAGATCCTTTTGTCAATCGTGGGATCTTTAACGTGCACACCCCAATGTAGTGTACACGAAGGGACCTCGGTTTTTCGTCTCATCCGAAAGACTAGCACTTGAACCCACCACCTTGGTTAGGAAAGGGGGGAGAAAATTGCGGCCTGACCCAGGCCTGAACACGCAACCTCTCGCTTCCGAGCGCAAGTGCGTTACCACTCGGCCACCCAGGCAGATTTGAGATAAAGGGAAGGACAACTGCTTTCACGAGAAGGAACGTGCCTTTACACTCACCGTTAGCACAACTGCTACACCACTCCAGGCCCTATCTGTGTCATCTAACGCGTTGGGATTCGTGCCTTTACACTCACCGTTAGCACAACTGCTATACCACTCCAGTCCCTATCTGTGTCATCTAACGCGTTGGGATTCGTGCCTTTAAACTCACCGTTAGCACAACTGCTATACCACTCCAGTCCCTATCTGTGTCATCTAACGCGTTGGGATTCGTGCCTTTATACTCACCGTTAGCACAACTGCTATACCACTCCAGTAGAGAAAGGGAGAATGTACGTTCTGGCTCACCGATTCCGACAGACCCTAAATATTAACGCAAAATAGGCTTCTGGACTAAACTTTTACTAAAATGAAACATGCGACAAAATCAGAAAAATACTGCATAAATCCATACAAAAAAAAAAATACAGTAAAGTAAGGTTGTTTTGAACCAATGCCGGGTCTGTCGGAATCAGTAACCCAGAACGTACATTCTCCCTTTCTCTGATACAACATTCTTAAGCTCAATACGCTCTCTCATTTACAAACTTTACTTCATATGTTCTTTCACTGTTAGAATTATATCTGATACATGCAATGTGACTGTCTAAACGAATAGTTAACTCTTTACAAGTGATTCTATTTTTACTTTTTCTTCCCGTCCTATTTGAATCCCCTTTTTTAAAAACTGCTTTTTCAGATCTTCTATATCGAGTGGCTTGTTATATTCAGCTCGTGTTTTTGTTTGAATACTTGCTTTCTTACTTTTGTAGTCATCAAAGTCTGTTTGTATCTGTTTGAATTCTTCGTCAGAAACTTTTGAATCTTCAAGTGCTTTACTGATAGACAGTTTTAGGCTAGACAATTTTGATGATGCAAGAGTGGAAATGGATTCGTGTTTTTCAAGCTTTTTCACAATTTTTTTCATTATAGCTGATGCTATAAATGATAAACCACCAACTGCTGCTGCGACACCACCTAGGATTAGAGAAACTGGAGTCCCTACTCCGGTAGCTAACAGAATTGTTCCCGTTACACCTGCAGCTGATGCAAGGATAGTAGAACCAGTGCTGGCATTAGAAAGGCTGTTGTAAGTTGTTGAGTACTTACGTCTAGCGCGAGAATATTTTTCTAATTCATCTTCTAGTTGTTTTTGTATATTACTAATGTGTGCCAGTCTGAATTGTTGACTTTCTGCTGCACTTTCATCAATATTAGGATAAAGCTTCACACTGCTAGTCATCTTTTTAATGCAAAATATAAAATATTTATCTTAATTCTCACTGGCCAGTGTTTCTGCTAAGCTTTGAAGCTGTTCATTGCTTAACACCTTATCTGTATAGTAGAAAGCAATCAAATCAAGATAAGTAAGATTAATACTTCTTATTTCTGTTAAATTATTTATATCTGCGTTAACAACAACATTTTGGTTTGACGTCTGTTTTTTTATTGTGTTAGAATCCTTTTGAACAGCAATAAATACTCTGACTTCTTCAACATTTAATGGTCTCCAGTTGAGATTTATTCCTCTCATTAGAACAGTGTTTGTGGTTTCTTCCCTTTTCCTGACAACTATATCAAATATCATAGTTGCATTCTGCCCTATTGGAAGCTTGGGTATAAAATCGACAATGGTGTCAGCGTCCTTTTCAACACTTTGTTTTCTGTGAATGAGATAGTTGTTCTTATGGAAAGGTTTAACTGCAACTTCTCCCCTGCTGTTAATCGCAGGAACAAGGCTAACAATTAGTGGTTTAGCATTGATTGACTTACGGAATGTGTCGTCTTTTCCAACAAGAGTGTATGGACTCACAAATTCAAACTTCATTTCCCAGTCAATCTTTTTCATAACAGGACTAAGTACCCATTTTTATTCTGATGTTTCCACATGTAGAATGTGTCATCGACAATTGGATCAGGTACATTAACATCACGGATTTGACCTAGTTTGAGGAATCTTGGTTTCTTTTCATCGTCGATTTCCTTTCTCTTGTAATAACCGGTGTCTGTAAACTCGAATGCATACACTGCACCAACTTCAGCATTGCTCTCAAAGTCGATAGCGTCTGCTAAATCTTTCAACTCTATAGTTGAACATGCAACAGGATAAGCTATTGTAGGTCCACTCGACATTTTAATACTCAATATTTTATGGAACTATTTCCAATGTAATGTTAAACCAAACAATCAACTGGTTGTCCACTTTGATTTTTCAGATCAATGTGTAGGAATTCATGACACCCTTCCTCCAAGTCCTTGAACTGAAGTGTCTTAAATGTTGGCACGTGCATTTTACAAAAAGAGGCATCACTCGGTGGAAGAATCCTAAGCAGATCAGAACGCTGATCATTAAACAGATTATAGGATGTGTTAAGCTCTCTCATGTGAACAAACAGTACACTGTTAACATCCATGTAATGGGACGTGTTCCCTTGTATATTTTTGTAATTCCAAGCATATCAAGGAGTTTGGTTGGAAACTCAACGTTTACTTCTCTAGTTTTGGGCATAGTAAGAGTAGCAATGAGACTTGCATGATTTAAACTCGCTGTAATACCTACTGGAGCAAACAATTCTTTCTCTAAAGTGCAGAAGTCATAGTAACCATCTTCTACAGAATGTGTTTTACCATTAATTCTAACCCAGTTGTTAGCCTTTTTTTTTACTGATATTATACCAAGTAACCTTGTACATAATTTCATGCAGTGCAACTTTCATTCCTCCATTTTGATTGTTGATAGGGTTTGCAAGTTTAACTGGCACACTAGTCTTCACATTTGTTAGTGTGATAAACATTTTTTATTCAACAACAAAAATGATTCAGTATAAATTCAACAAAGACGTTAAATACAAAACTGGACCATATTACAATCCAAAGACTATTTCTTTCCATGAGTTGGACTTTGCTGTAACAGAAACAGAATCCATTCGCGTTAAAGTGCCTGACCCATTCCATTCTTACCTAAATCCCCCAATCAAAAATGATAGTGTTCCAAAGATGTGAAACTCTCACCCAATTCAGTTCTATCAGAATCAGTTAAACTTTGCAATATTCTGTGCAACCACAGGATGTGGAGTGTCCTATGCAGACCACATGAATAATTCAAACTTACTGACAAAGTGTGTGTACACATTTCACGTTTACTATCAGTGCAGGAGAATCTTGTCTGAACTTCAGGCACCAATGCCGCATGAAAAGAGCTGGAACCCATTCAACAATAGGATAAACATGAAAGTGTATGAGCGTCTCTGCAATGAATTCAATATAGATTTTAAGACCGACTTTAGGCAAAAGCAAGACAAAAACCATGGCATGGGAACACTATATTTATGGGGTGTCCACAGGAGGTATAATTTGATTACTGGCCAGGTCATACATCTTTTTCTTCAAATGTGCAGGTACAGTTAGGATCAATAGAACAACAGCACCACAATGCATGGACTACTTTTATATTAGACACCGGCAAAGGTTTCACTGGATCAGGTGTTGAAAGGATCAATGAATCTATCCGAACATATACGTGGTGCTTGCTAGGCTCGCAGGCACAGACACGATCAAAACATAATGAGAACAAGCACAGGTTTGGTGCACAGAAACAGTTGTTATCAAATTTAGAAGATGTCATAAACTCTGCAGTTGATCTGCCTTCCAGCATCAAAAGGTATCAAGACTCTCTCCGTTATGCAAGATCAAAAGTTGACTTTGCTGTTGGTAACGGCCTTTACATGTTACCTTCTGATCTCCAGCTGCAGATTGGAACAATAACAAATTATAACAATGAAATCATTATTGCTAGTGACACCCAGCCGCTTGGAAAGGTGTGAAGAACTGAATTCAGAAATCAGAACGATGTTACAGCCATATCACAATGAACAGAAACAAAGCGTGACAAGTGAAGATCACGCTGCAGGTGAAGATCATTCTGTCACTAGTGATGATCAAGCTGTTAGTATTAGTGATGATCATGAATCGCAGAAGACTGCTCTAGTAATTGGTGGAGTGGGTGTAGGCTTACTTTTGCTTTATTCTCGTTAGCAGAACACCTGCAATTAAAACTATTAAAGTCCAGAGATGTTCAGCCATGAAACCAACAACTTTACCTGCAAAAGATAACAGCCAGCTAACAATTGAACCAATGATTCCTGGAAGTGCATCCAAAGCTTTTGCTGCTAGTTTCTTTAATAGTTCTGCAATGTGTTTGAGTTGTTTCTTTACCCATCCCGGATCAGATGGAGATGAAGGTGAAGGTGGAGGTGGAGTGGTGTGACAGTGCCACCTGTGAGTGTTAACACTAATGTGCTTATTGCAAATCCTAGCGCAGTTAGTATACTAGCTATTGTGATTCCCTGCTCTCTGAAAAGCGTTCTAATTCTTTCAGCAAGAGTTGTGTCTTCGTAAAGGATTCTTTGAATTGTATTTTTTATTCTGCTGACCTGTGTTCTCAGTTGTTCTCTATTGTTACTTAGAACTTCTAACCTTATGGCTTTCTCCTCCTGCAAATCTTTTAAACGCTTAGAAATTCTGTTTTTTACTTCTTGTTCTAGGTTCAAATCATCAGCATCAGCAAGTTTTTGTTTCTCTTTGTTTATATCTTCATCCAGCTGACCTAGTTTTGACAGATTATTTGCTATTCACCTCTGATGGTTTGTAGTGATTGATTAAGGGCTTCTATTTCTCTCATAGGTAATAGTTCATGTGGAGTCTTCAGTGAAGTTTCCTCAGAAAAAAGAAGTCTCTATCTCTTGTATAAGTGATCAGCCTCATCTGCAAGTTTATTAAGATCTTGCAATGGAACAGATTCTATTTGAGTAGCAGTTGGGTAGTCCTAGTTCTGCTTGTTGAAGTAAGGAAACAACATGGGAAGATGGTGACCGTGTGCTAGGCACAATATCTAATTGCCTAAGTCGATTAGCAGTAAGTTTTTGTTTTAGTGAAACTTTTGATAGAAACTTAGCAGGATTAGATTTATATGTAAGTTGACTTTTTCTCCTTTATCGCTAGTTGTATATAAATGATTTGCTTCCATTTTGAACTGGTTTGGATCTAAAAAACATCAGGTTCTTCTCCTAAACTTTTGTAGAAATCTCTAACTTACCCTTCCAGAAGTTCATGTCGTGCCACCTCATAATGCAGTGAATGATGGAGGGAACCAAAGGGATTGCTTCGCTCATGTCGTCCGCTGGCTCAAATAAATCTTCAAATCCACCTTCTGCCATTGTAACTTATTTTTTATTTGAAAATAAAAAAAGATGGCACAATCGTTCGGTTCTGTTCTTGAATCCTTACAGAAGGCTGAAAGAAACCTCTCGGGGTAAAAAGGAATAAGGCAAACAGTTATAGTTACAAATAATCCTTCTACTATGATCAGAAGAAATACTTACTGTTAGGTTTCCTAATCTAGGTAAGAACGATGTTATTGTACCAGGCACTGTAAGACTATCATTCAAATTAGAATTAGAATCTGGCTCAGATGAAAATAGGACTTTGGCTTATAATGTAGGAAGAGCAATTGTGAGGAAGATCACTGTCAAACTGGAAGGCGGGAAGTGATGTCATTGAATAATGCAGATGTATTTTTAGTTATGCAGATAATTGGTTGACTGACAATGAAAGAAAAACAGAGTGTTTCAAGGGATTCAGTCAGACAATGGATAAAAGTTAGAATAGGGAGCAGGAGATAAAGCTGGACAACAAAAAAGATAACGCTGTCAATGTTGCTTTTGGAAACAAATGTTGTATTCCACTGACTTTGAACTCATAAATTCACATCCTCCCTTCTATCAAGGGAGCATTGCGTGACAGGCCTGTCATACGACCTGACTTTCAATAGTTATGATCGTGTTATGCTTTCACAAGACCCGGAAGCAAAAGTATAAGGTGTCTGGAATTTCTTTAGAGTTTGATGTTGTAAACCATCCTGAACTGGCTAGACTTATTAGAAAATCAGTACAGTTCTAAGCTGCCTATCTATAGATGAAGAGTGTTGAATCACAGTACACTTTCAAAAAGCCAGGCTGATCCAATCTGGAACATTAACTTGAATACACCAGCTAGGTCAATGAAGGGAATACTTATGTTGTTTGAGGAACCAAAAGATTCATATGAAAGGCAAATAGAAAAGTTTTACAATCCACTAATCAATAGAGTATATTGCACAATTGAAGGGCAGCCAAACCAAATATTTGCATCTGGCATGCTGCCATACCAACACTATGATGAAGCAAGAAAGTACTTTACTGGAGGAAGATTGAAAGACCCAACATTGATCTTGTGGCTAAAGATCTACATTTACACGGTGTTGGCGTAGAAGATTTCTTGACAAATAAATATGCGTTATGGCTGGATCTCAGAACAACTGACGACAACAAACTGCATGGAAGTGGAAGGCGAATTGAAAAACGGATCAGAAGGAATCACAATACAAATGGAAAGGAAGTAGGGAGTAGTAGTAAAATCAGTTAAGATCTACGTGTTTGTTGTGTCAGATGCGCAGTTAAAACATCTCTGAAAGCAGATACAGGATATTGTTATTGAACGTGTTTAAAATGAAGTATCTAGATTTTCTTCCAAAAGATCCACACTGTTCTTGATTTGTGGGCAACAGGTTGCGGGCAAAACAAGATATGTTTTGGATTATTACAGACTGTTTACATAAATCACTTTGAACACATAGTCATATTCTGTCCAACCATAAAGCATTAACAGAACATACAAGGAGAGAAAATTAATATGGTCTGATCAAAATATATTTATTGTAAATCCTCTGATCGTCTAAATGTTTGCTTGGAGCATTATTTAGATCTTTTTCAGAACACGCCAACACTGTTTATTATTGATGACTGTGCAGCAGAACGTGACATTGTTAGAAAGAAAAGTGCACTAGCAAAGCTTGCATTCAGTGGACGACATGCCTTAATATCAGTTTGGCTATTAACACAAAAATACAATGCAGTCTGAAAGACTTTAGAGAGCAACTCAAAAACAATAACATTGTTCTATTCAAAGGACCGTGACAGTTTGAAGAGTGTCTTCGAGAAAAATGATGTCATTGGAAAACAAAACAGGAGAGAGAAAGAATAAAGAATAATCTGAAATCTTCTAAGCACTCGAAACTGGTTTTAAAAACTGATCAACCAGTTCAGTATGTATGTTTGTAGAAATCCTTGCTAAGTTCTGTCAAGTTTTACTCAAGTTCTTGTCAAGTTCTTACTCAAGTTCCTTGTCAAGTTCTTGTCAAGTTCTTGTCAAGTTCTTACTAAGTTCCTACCTAAGTTCTTGTTAAGTTCTTACTCAAGTTCCTACCTAAGTTCCTACCTAAGTTCCTACCTAAGTTCTTGTTAAGTTCACTACCTAAGTTCTTACTCAAGTTTAATTACTAGATTTTAATTTGTTCTGCATCAAAATAAAATGAACTGTGATGAATGCTGATGCAGATGCTACAGATATTGAAATCTGTGACAGTAGGACTATACCTGATAAAAAAGAAAGATTGTATTCACTTGATGGTTTTGTGGAAAAACAAAACACTACCTTGGGCAGCAGTTAACTGTGGAAGAAGTACAACATCTTTCCTCAGAAGATATAGAAAAGTATCATGGCACGGTATGAATCAGTGCTGGTTCTAAGATGGTTAGAAGTATTGGACAGGACTGTTATAGTTTGTACACAAAGATTTTGGACATTTTACACCTCTCGACTCGGAGGAAGACTTAACACATGATCTAACTCATGGGACCCTGGTTGTTTCAAGTCCCTCGAATCTCTTGCCTGTGGCCTGTATTATCGATTTGGTGCCTATTAGTACCATTTGTTGCTGGATTAATTACTTTCAAAACATTAATTTTCAGAATAAAAAAGATGACAGATCAGTTGAAGCAGGACAGTGGAGCAGACGAAAAATACCAGAAGTGAACACCAGTGAAAAGAAAACTGGTAAGAGTAGAAGCAGGAAAAAAACTAGCCGAATGGAACAGACAAAAAAAGTTAAATCAAAAGGCAAAGCAGAACATTATGTCTGAAGTTGAGCAGACACCAAACATTCCGAAGTGACTAAGGTCACACAAACTGATCAAGAATTAAAATCTTCATTTCTATCATACAGAAAAGTAGCTGTAGCAGCTGTTGTTGGAGGAGGTGGATACTTGCTTTACAAACTTTGGCAAGGCAAATATAAAGTGTCAGAAACACCAAAATCAGAAAACACAAAATCAGAAACACCAAAACCAACAAACAAAGCAGTACAAACAATAAAAAAAGCCCACAGTAGTACCTGCAGTGGATTCATTTCATATGGAATAATTTAATATTTTAATTTTGATAAACATAAAAATGAGTTCTGAAAAGACAATAGTTAATCTAGTTTATCACGCTGCAGTGATTGGAGGCTTGAGTGTAGGTTACACAACTGGGTAAAAGTCTCCTCAGAATGAAACCAGCCGACTTGGGAAAAGTTAGACTTCGAAGACGGTGCGCTAAACTAATTGGTGTTGTGACAGCTTCCTTTGCAACAAAAGACTTTTTGGTTGAAGCAAGGAATTATTCCAGAAAATAAAACATGTAAGACAATAAAATGGCTAGCTTGGTTATGATGGTGGGAGGTGCGATTGTAAATGCGCTTGCATTTTCTGCAGCAAACTATTTGTTTTCTAAACTGCAAAAATGGTGAAGAGAGGGAAAGGCACAACAAAGCCATGGAACAAACTGGCGAAAAGCACAGGATGAAATACGAGAAGAAACGAATGCGCAGTTAGACTTTATGAATGATAAACTCAGGCAGCAAGGACATGCAAACAAAACCTTTGACAATGTTGATGCAGCCATTCAAGAATACTATTGTAACTGGAAAGAAAATGAAGACAAGTGCTCCTCCAAAAAACTGGGTGACTTTATCAGCTTCAGAAGAGCAGAAGGTGGGCGAGATTGTTTTCATTGTTATTGGGTATGGCTGTGTTTACTTATTTGCGCGTGCTGTCAAATCTTAATATTCTGTCATTTAAAAAAAACCACGAGTGATGCTTGTTATCTAAAAATATATTATTCCCCAAAAGGATACTGGAAAGGAAGAACTGCTATTGACAAGCTCAGTGACGCAGCAGGTGTTTCTCAAGATATAGCACAAAGAAATGGTTGTCAAAGCAGGCAGTTTGGCAGATCTATTTACCTGCACCAAGAAAAATTACACGACACACACTTTGTTAACATTAAACCGAATGACACTCATCAAATAGACCTGCTGTATTTACCGCATGACACAGTCAGAAGGAAGAAATATAAGTATGCCACTGACTGTAGTGATGTTGCAACAAGATACAAAGATGCTGAACCGTTGACAGAGAAAAGTGCTATAGCTACAGCTGTTGCCCTGCAAGAAATTTACAGACGTGGACCACTAAAAGTATTCCAGAATGATTCAGTTCGATGATGGTAAGGAGTTTAAAGGAGCTGTCAACAGCTTCTGTTAAAACATCATGTTACAGTGAAGAGAGGTATTCCAGGAAAACACAGGTCACAGGCTATGTTGAGAGCTTTTAACAAAACAGTTGGCAGAAAAACTGTTTTCATATCAGTACCATCAGGAATTTTTGGACACAGAAAGTAAATTGCGTAACACTGAATGGGTCAAAAGATTACCATCAGTACTTAGAGCAATGAATCTGGAGGTATTTAAAGCTACAGGGTTAAGACCAGTTGATGCAATCAAAACAGAAAAACAATACCTGTTGCTCCAAAGTCAACAACACCAGTGGCATTACTACTTTCAATCAGAAAGTCAGATATTTATATGCACCCGGTGAAGCTGAGGGTGACAGCAGGAAGCGTGCAACGGATCCAATTGGAGTATTGACATTCATGAAATCAAGAGAGATAGTAGAGACAAATCCACCTATATATTACTTGAGAGAACCAGCACCGCAAAGAGCCTTTGTAAAGAGGAATTACAATTAGTTCCACGTGGTACAATGTTAAATGATTTTTTTATTTCAGATTTTATAGTGTTAACAAAAATGGAAGCAACTTTATTTTTTTAATTTATATTTTTATTTTGAGTATTAATATCAAACTCACAGCGATGGAAGACTCTGTATTAGAATCTTTATCGACAGTATTTGACACCGTTGAATTACAAGTAACGGATCCTCAAAATGTGCAGTCCAGTGTGCAAGGACGCTATTGAACAAATTCCAAACAATTTGTTGATTGAACCTCCAGTAAAAGCGCAGATAGTCAGTTTAATAAAATACAAAACAGTCAGTGATGAGGTGCTAGAAGTTCATGTTTCAACCAGACAACTAGCACTTAATTCTATGGCAGAATTGAATGGAAACTGGGCAGATGAAATGATGAAACGGTTTGAGCAAGCTGCAGAGGATGCAAAGATGAAAGGATCCGGATGGTCAGAAGGTGAAATTCTAAAAATAGAATTGAAGCTAAGTAAATTTGCCCCCATCAGAGTAGAAGTTACATACCTTTACCTCATGCTCTTGTCAAAAAAACGTGCTGTGCTGAACATTAAAGAATGATGATGACAAATGTTTTATGTGGTGTGTTCTGGCAAAGACTGTACAGTGTAAAGAAAAATGCAGAAAGAGTGTCTAACTATCATGCATACAGAAATAAACTAAAACTTTACTGGTATTGAATTTCCTGTCAGCATTACAAGCATTGACAAATTTGAACAGCAAAACAAACCCATCACCGTAAATGTTTACACGTGGGATGAGGAAGATGAACTGAAACCAGTCAGAATATCAAAGAACTCACCAACGATTGGTGATTGTGATACTAACCATGTTGACATGTTACTAATGACTGATGGTGTAAAATATCATTACACTTTGATTCGTACAATGAGTAGACTGATGGCGAGCACAAGCAATCACAATAGTAAACAAGACTTTTGTAGGCGATGTCTCTTGCGTATTCCATCAATTCATGCAGCACTTATACACAAGCAACATTGTAAGAGCGTTGATGATGCGGTTGTGAAGTTAACAACACCACCGCCAGACAGCAAAGTGTATTTTAAGAATGTATGCAAACTACAGAAAAAGTCCTTATGTTGTTTATGCTGACTTTGAATCTATCATTGTGCCATATGAAGGACCTTTACCAAAAGACCTACCTAAAACAGTAACTCTAAGTAATCATCAAGTCTGTTCATATGCATTTATTGTTGTTAGTTCAGATGGTAAACATTCTAAACCGCAATTGTACAGAGGACCTAATGCAGCAAAGAACTTCTTACAGCAAATGAACCAAGTGCGAAATGACTGCTCCAAACAACTGAATCTTTCAGACATTGTTATGAAACCTGAAGACCAAGAACAGTTTAACTCTACCACACAGTGTTGGATATGCGAACAAAGTCTAACACCAAACACAGACAATCCAATAGTAAGAGATCATGATCATGTAAGTGGGCAGTTCCGAGGAGCAGCACACAGCAAATGTAATCTACAATTAAAGTTTGATCCTAAGACTTGGAAGCTTCCAATCTTCTTCCATAACTTGCGCGGTTATGATTCACATCTGATCATGCAGGCAGTAACTGATGAATACAAAGCAAGATGCATTGCGCAGTCTTCAGAAAAGTACATGGCCTTTACTCTGAATAGTTTATACCTCTACGATTCCTGCTCAACATCTGATGGGAACACTTGAGTCTTTATCTTCATCACTAACTGCTTTCCCAATCACATGTAAGTACTTTGACAGTGACTTAGTTAGAAAGGGAAGTCTATCCATATGAATACATGGATCGTGGGAGAGGTTTTGATGAAGATGAGTTACCACCAAAGGATGCTTACTTCTCACGGCTGAAGGGTAAAGGTATAAGTGACGAAGACTCATGAACACGCTAAGACTGCATGGAATAAATTAGGATGTAATACAATGGGTGATTATCATGATCAATATTTGTTGGCTGATGTTTGTTTACTTGCAGATATATTTGAGAATTACAGAAGAACATGTATGAAGCACTACAATCTAGATCCTTTCACATTACATATCTGCACCAGGCATGAGCTGGGATGCATTTCTTAGATTTACAGGAGTAAAGATTGACTTGCTATCAGATCTACCTACACTTCAGATGATTGAAAATGGACTACGTGGAGGAATCAGTATGGCTTCACACAATTACTGCAAAGCCAACAACAAATATTGGACGACTTTGATCCTATGAAAACCTTCTAATTACATCATGTATCTAGATGCAAACAATTTGTATGGGGCAATGTGTCAGACGCTTCCACTTCGGAACTTTAAGATCTATTCAGGACCATTTTCACAATGTGTTGTGCTGCAATATATAAAAGCAGGTCCAGACAGTCGAAAGGGATGGATACTAGAAGTTGACTTAGACTATCCCACTATCACTTCATGATCTACATAATGATTATCGTTTAGCGGCTGAGAGGTTAAAAGTAAACCCAAGAGAACCTCCAAAGCTGGTGCCCAATCTGGTTCACAAAAAAGAAGTATGTGTGTCACTACAGACTGTTACAGTTTTACATTAGACATGGATTAATTTGAAGGCTGTTCATCGTATAATTTTATTTGATCAAGAAACAGTTTATGAAACCTTACATCATGAAAAACACAGAACTGAGAACCAAAGCCGCTGATGCATCAGAGAAAGACTTTTTTAAACTGTATGAACAACAGTTGCTTTGGTAAGACAATGGAAAACCCACACAAGAGAAAGGATGTTAGACTTGTTACAAGAGAAAATGAGGCCATCAAGCTGACATCCAAACCACAGTATCAAGACTTAAAATACTTTCATGTGAACAGCTGTATGGTATCTAATGAAAAAACTTGTAGTCAAGCTTGACAAACCAGTTATTCATAGGCTTTACTGTGCTAGAGTTGTCAAAACTGTTGATGCTGAGTTTTGTATGATTATTTGAAACCAAGATATCCCCAAATCGAGAGTACTTTACACAGACACAGATTCATTCTTACTTGACATTCCAGCGGATGACATTTACAAAGATCTAGAAGCTGAAAGTCCTGCAGTAAAAGGAAAAGATTCTTTTTATGACACTTGCGACTACCCTAAAGAATCACCATTGCACTCAATGTTATGTTACAAGAAGGTTATTGAAAGATGAAAGATGAAAGGAATGGGAAGATAATTAAGGAGTATGTTGGATTGCGTGCAAAGATGTACAGTGTTGCAAGTGAGAAAGGGGTGGTTAAAAAGCAAAGGGTGTAAGCAAACAGGTTGTAAAGTCGAGCATATCGCATGATAACTACAAGGAAGCACTGTTTCAGAAGCGAGGTTTCACCATGACAACCCTAAGATCAGTTCCGCGCTTCATC
>NW_027128844.1:77028-115104 GCF_037325665.1 Littorina saxatilis
GGTGGTAATTTTCAACTCACCTACAATGGAGGTACACAATTCCGGTGCAGAGCTTCCGGCCGCCATGAAGGTCGCTCCCGCCACATCTGCTTGCAGACCTAACTCTGGGATCGACAACGTCAGAAAGACACAATTGAAATACCAGTGAACGTCCCCATCCCCAAAGACTCTTCTCTTGTTTTGTTGTAGTTGTCTTATTCTTCTTGATTTTCTCTCTCAGAGTTTTCAACAACAACAAATAAAGAATTTTAAAAAAATTAAAAAAATTAAGCCTTCTGCTGTTCAATCTTTACCCTTTAATCCTCCCGCCTTCCAAATGCCTCGTCCAATCTAACTCAATAGAGAAGTGAAACTGATTCTAGTATTGCACTAATCCATTCCGTCTCAAAAGACTGAACTATAGTTTCAGAGGATCGAAAACAAAAACGAGTTTACAAATCAGCTACCGCTGACAAAACTGAAGCCGTGAAGAGGGAAGTGTTTAAAGTGATCACAAACCGTCAGTGTGGATTGGTAACGGCGGAGAAGGTGGTGGTGGGAATACTAATTATAGTGAATGTGATACCACCACTCTCAGCATCATGAAGTCAAATCATCCACTGCTCAAGGTGGTGATGAAAATTTATGATGATGATGATGATGATGATGATGATGATGATGATGATGATGATGATGATGATGATGATGATGATGATGATGATGATGATGATGATGATGATTACGAGACTGAGGACGAGCTTCTTCTAAGGAACGAAGTAGAAAACAATTAAGATGTTGATGGCTGACCTTCACAGATTCTCTCGAGGGAAGGAACGAATTAGTCATCACGTGCAAAGACGATGGTGAGGGAAGCGAAGAGAAAGAGCATGTGAACGAACACCCCGCGATCCTGTGCGACGATGAAAATGATGACGAGTACGACGACGACGATAACAATGACGTCGACGACGACGACGACGACGATGATGATGATGATGATAATGATGATGATGATGATCATGATCATGATGACGACGATGACGACGATGGTGACGACGACGACGACGACGACGATGATGATGATGATGATGATGATGATGATGATGATGATGATGATGATGATGATGATGATGGTGATGACTCACCTTCACAAATACTCTCGAGGGAAGGCACGAAGTAGTCGTCACAGACGATGGCGAGGGCAGCGAAGAGGTAGAGAGCGAAGAGAATGTGAACGAACACCCCGCCATCCTGCGTGTCTTTGAGCGTCATGAAGTTGCCGGGAAAATTGTCAACCGATCTCGCTATGCATGTCTCGTTGTCGTCGTCGTCGGCTGGTCAGAAATGGGCGGTAAGGAAGGTATCAAATGTTGTAAGTCACTGTGTGTGTGTGTGTGTGTGTGTGTGTGTGTGTGTGTGTGACTGTGTGTGTGTGTGTTTGTCCATTTGTGTGTGTGTGTGTGTGTGTGTGTGTGTTTGTTCGTGTGTTTGTTCGTGTGTGTGTGTGTGTGTGTGTGTGTGTGTGTGTGTGTGTGTGTGTGTGTGTGACTGTGTGTGTGTGTGTGCGTACTCGCACATTCAGACAAACGAACAGACAGTCAAGGATCCAGGTAAGCAGACAGACACACAGCCATAAAGATTCATATATATACATAGCCCATAGAATGAAAGACAACCAAACAAGCACACACACACCCAAACAAAAACCACAACAACAAAAACACAACAAAAATAGACCACCCACCCACACACACACACACACGACACACACACACACACGACACACACACACACACACGACACACACACACACACACACACACACATACACACACACACACGACACACACACACACGACACACACACACACACACACACACACACACACACATACACACACACACACACACATTCAACCCTTATCTTAATTATCTTACCTGTCAACAATCCCCCAGAATCATCACCGTAAACAATCACATCCCTTCTCAGTCTGTGGTTTTCAACCAGTCTCTCATTCTTCACGAGAAATCCTGGCTCACTAGCACTCTCCCAAACAACAGTGGGGTTCGAATCCCAAATTCTTCTCACCAGCCCCGCTGACAACAACACTAGGTAGGCCACCGCGGCCCCCCCGGCGAGCCAAAGGCGAGTCTTGTGGCGAGCCGAAGCTCGCTTTCTAATCCAAAGTGTCGTCATCTTCTTTCTTTCGTCATCTGTGACATAGTCCGTTGAAACCGTTGACAGCGTTTATTCAGAGTTAGTTATGAACATTATTTGTCTTAATGTTGTCTTATTTCTTGAAAAGTGATATAATTTTATTTTAGATTTGAGGGCACCGTCCGATCAGCTTAGTTGTCTCCAGTTTTCAAAAAGCCCGGTTGTGAATTTCGTTGTAAAATCGTACTCCTCACTTCCAATAGAAAAACAAACGGTTTTTTTTCTCACTTTTACATGGCTGACAGCCACGTAAGTGTTCTATACCTGACAAGTGTGACTACCGTGTACTTTACATGCGAGACGGACTCACTGTCACGGGACGAACCATCCTGAACTCAGGTCAAAAGGAGTTACTTCCCTTCGGGTCTCATTTAGACCACTGACTCAGCGATAGCGTGGACCGATGATTATCAGAATGGGGACGAACATGTACTTGCTACATTCTTAAAGGGCAGATAGTCAGATAGTCTGCTTCTGATTAGACTAATCGAACACGTGCAGGCATAGGATAAATAAAGCAAGCGTGCTCTTGTTTCGTTTTCTTTGTGTGATTGAGATCAAGGGACTGGTGGATATAAACATAGTCGTGAATGTGCGTGGAATACAATCATTGACAGTACTTTCACTACGCCCTCACCCTTTCGCACCACCCCTCCCTCCAAAAAAGAAAACGGGTAAACAGAAAAGTGTGTGTGTGTGTGTGTGTGTGTGTGTGTGTGTGTGTGTATGTGTGTGTGTGTGTGAGTGTGTGTGTGTGTGTGCAGTGTGTGTGTGTGTATGTGTGTGGATGTGTGTGAGTTAGTATGTGTGTGTGCGTGTGTGTGTGTGCGTGTGTGTGTGTGTGTGTGTGTGTGTGTGTGTGTGTGTGTGTGTGTGTGTGTGTTATCGAGTACGAACGCGTAAAAAAAACACCAACACAAATCACAAACAAACAAAAAGAAACTCGACGCCAGCGTCTACAAAACGTAAAAACAACAAACGTAACATTTCTAGTGCCTGTGAAACAGCTGATCATTCGAGAGGTGAATAGCATTATTCGTACCTATAATTGATGACTAAGTGCACTTAACCTCGAATGACACGGGCATTCTACTATTTTGTTTCAAGACAGCAGCGCATTGTTGTACGTGAACAATACAGTATCATATGTGGTTTCAAATGTAGTTGTGTTTCATGCTTAATACGACTACGATGATACAGTCAGATGTTATCCAGGTTTTATACCACCAAGATAATGCAAGAATCAGTTGGTTTTCATGTCTGATACGAATTTTTGTTTAAACCACAAGAAAGGTATGTTACTGGAACGTTATATTTATTACAAAACAAAACGTTGTATATATTCACTGAGCTTCGACCCAGCGATCTCTTGAGTGAACTTATAATACAGAAAATAATCTTACTGGTCAAATTGCACAACAGCTCGCTCGGAAGACGCAAGCAAGACAATCTAGGCAATTTGACAAATAAGTGGGTTTTTTTCCCCCTGTATTATGAGTGTTTGTCTGTCTGTTCTCTTCAAAAAACGCTGGGTCAAAAATCAGTGAACGTAAAGGTTTAAAAAAACAAAATTAAACAAGAGGCGAAGCTTTCAAGGCTCACGTAAGAAATCGACAAACAGTAACACAAACTCAATCACTCCGTCACACATACACACACACACACACACACACACACACACACATACACACACACACACACACACACACACACACACACACACACACACACACACACACACACAGAAAGAGCATAGGTGAAACTGTGCAAGAAAGGGAGACACTAGATCTAGATATATTGCTATTTCATATGTTACGTGGATTTCCATTGGTCAATTGGGCAAAACTGAGCTCATTGTAAAAGTGATATCGACGACATTTCCGTCGATATCAGTTTTGATATCGACGACCTCTTTATTGCTTCCTCACTTCAAAAACAAAAACACCTGAATTCAAAAACAAACAAATTTATATGAAAATGTAATGATCCCAGAATTTAGTTGAGCAAGTGACTAAAGACTTTTAGAAAGAAAAGACATTTTTAAATACTGAAAAGTACAAGAAAAGAGTGAACAAAAAGAAATAATAATCAGAGGGAGGGATATGGAACAGCCAAAACTGAGACAAATATTTTTGTAATTTCTTAACGGTAAATACAAAATGTCCAGAGAATTAGCAATATATCTAACATTGACTGACTGTGTGATGATATCTTCTGCTATTGGTCTGTTTCGACAGTGATATCAAAATCTCGACCTCCTGTCTCGATTTTGATATCACTGTCTCAACAGACCATAGCAGAAGATATCATCACACAGTCCGTCAATATTGGGTACTGTCTGTCTGCATGTAGCCTACTTACAGGGACACGACTGCCAACGAGTCTCGGCCCGCTCAAAATAACAATGACCGAGACTTTCAGTAATTCCTTCGCGTGACGTCTAACCCTCTTACGTCATAATGAGACGTCTTCAAATGACGAAATGTTAAGGTTTCTACCACAGACATACACACGCACAAACAAACACACACACACACGCACACACGTACAAACGCACAGACAGACAAAGTTACGATCGCATAGGCTACACTTACGTGAGCCAAAAATGTAATAAACATAACTTTCTTGGTTTTTTTATTCTGAATTTTGGAACGTTGACAGTCTATTGTTTATGGATGTCATGTCTGATACGACTGTCAGGGCCGGACCAAGTGTATTAACGGGTAGGGGTTCTAAAATGAGACAGGGGTACAAGGAATGACCAAGCGGGGAATCTGGTTGGGGGGGGGGGGGGGGGGGGCGTCCGAGGATAAAGCCGTTCAGGTTCAGATTCAACATTGTATTAAAAAAACAAGTCGCGTAAGGCGAAATTACTACATTTAGTCAAGCTGTGGAACTCACAGAATGAAACTGAACGTAGTCCGCCGCTAGTGCAAAAGGCAGTGAAAGTGACGAGCCTGTTTGGCGCGGTAGCGGTTGCGCTTAGCTTCATAGCACGCTTTACTGTACCTCTCTTCGTTTTAACTTTCTGAGCGTGTTTTTAATCCAAACATATCATATCTATATGTTTTTAGAATCAGGAACCGACAAGAAATAAGATGAAATTGTTCTTAAATCGATTTCGGAAAGCTAATTTTGATCATAATTTTTATATTTTTAATTTTCAGAGCTTGTTTTTAATACGAATATAACATATTTATATGTTTTTGGAATCAGAACATGATAAAAAATAAGATGAACGTAAATTTGGATCGTTTTATAAAAAAATTTTTTTTTTTTACAATTTTCAGATATTTAATGACGAAAGTCATTAATTAATTTTTAAGCCACCAAGCTGAAATGCAATACCAAGTCCAGCCTTCGTCGAAGATTGCTTGGCCAAAATTTCAATCAATTTGATTGAAAAATGAGGGTGTGACAGTGCCGCCTCAACTTTTACAAAAAGCCGGATATGACGTCATCAAAGACGTTTATCAAAAAAATCGTCCGTGGATATCATTCCCAGGAACTCTCATGTAAAATTTCATAAAGATTGGTCCAGTAGTTTAGTCTGAATCGCTCTACACACACACACGCACAGACAGACACACACACACACACACACATACACCACACCCTCGTCTCGATTCCCCTCCTACGTTAAAACATTTAGTCAAAACTTGACTAAATGTAAAAACAGGACACCATGCAACAATTAATAGTTAGTAACTAGGGCACGGCCTCAAGCAAGAGATTATTTTACGTGACACAAACTGTATGACACAAATATCCATGATGGTGGACATGACACTAGAGTAAACCAGGCAGAACAAATAGTATGAAGTTATCTAAGCATGTACGAAGATAGGACTATGCCTCTTTGTAACTGCAGCTTATGCATACATCTCTTCAAAGGTTTTCTTCTAAACTGTGAAATGCGATAGTCTTGATTCATGCTAAAACAATATATTTAAAGTACAGTCCCACCCTTTGGCCTTCTGTACGCACACGCACACACACACACACACACACACACACACACACACACACACACACACGCGCGCGCGCACGCACACACAGACACACACATACACACACACACACACACACACTTACACACACACACACACACACACACACACACGAAGAGGGCAATGTCAAAAATCTGCATAAGTTTCGTCCCTTTTTGCATTACATATATACTATTTATGAAATAGTTCACTTTGAAAAGGAAAAATTGGCTTTTTTTAGGAAAAAAATACACCTATCAAAACAAGCAGAAAAGCGTTTGGCAAGTTTGCTAAATACACGAAGCACTCTTATCAATGATTTAGATTTTTTGCATTTGTTTAAGTGGAAGGATTGGATTGGATTGGATAAGATTTACAGTCCAGTGAGGTTACCCTCATGGAAATTCGGGCTGCTTTCTCCCCGGGGAAAGCGAGCTGCCATACATACGGCGCTACCCATATTTTTTTTTTCCTGCATGCGTGTATTCATGTTTCCTGAGACTTAATGCCGTGTGAGATGGAATTTTTTTACTTTATTCCAAGTCCCACGGGTATTTGATGGACATTTTTATCTATGCCTATACAATTTTGCCAGGAAAGATCCTTTTGTCAATCGTGGGATCTTTAACGTGCACACCCCAATGTAGTGTACACGAAGGGACCTCGGTTTTTCGTCTCATCCGAAAGACTAGCACTTGAACCCACCACCTTGGTTAGGAAAGGGGGGAGAAAATTGCGGCCTGACCCAGGCCTGAACACGCAACCTCTCGCTTCCGAGCGCAAGTGCGTTACCACTCGGCCACCCAGGCAGATTTGAGATAAATGGAAGGACAACTGCTTTCATGAGAAGGATCGTGCCTTTACACTCACCGTTAGCACAACTGCTATACCACTCCAGTCTCTATCTGTGTCATCTAACGCGTTGGGATTCGTGCCTTTACACTCACCGTTAGCACAACTGCTATACCACTCCAGTCCCTATCTGTGTCATCTAACGCGTTGGGATTCGTGCCTTTAAACTCACCGTTAGCACAACTGCTATACCACTCCAGTCCCTATCTGTGTCATCTAACGCGTTGGGATTCGTGCCTTTATACTCACCGTTAGCACAACTGCTATACCACTCCAGTAGAGAAAGGGAGAATGTACGTTCTGGCTCACCGATTCCGACAGACCCTAAATATTAACGCAAAATAGGCTTCTGGACTAAACTTTTACTAAAATGAAACATGCGACAAAATCAGAAAAATACTGCATAAATCCATACAAAAAAAAAAATACAGTAAAGTAAGGTTGTTTTGAACCAATGCCGGGTCTGTCGGAATCAGTAACCCAGAACGTACATTCTCCCTTTCTCTGATACAACATTCTTAAGCTCAATACGCTCTCTCATTTACAAACTTTACTTCATATGTTCTTTCACTGTTAGAATTATATCTGATACATGCAATGTGACTGTCTAAACGAATAGTTAACTCTTTACAAGTGATTCTATTTTTACTTTTTCTTCCCGTCCTATTTGAATCCCCTTTTTTAAAAACTGCTTTTTCAGATCTTCTATATCGAGTGGCTTGTTATATTCAGCTCGTGTTTTTGTTTGAATACTTGCTTTCTTACTTTTGTAGTCATCAAAGTCTGTTTGTATCTGTTTGAATTCTTCGTCAGAAACTTTTGAATCTTCAAGTGCTTTACTGATAGACAGTTTTAGGCTAGACAATTTTGATGATGCAAGAGTGGAAATGGATTCGTGTTTTTCAAGCTTTTTCACAATTTTTTTCATTATAGCTGATGCTATAAATGATAAACCACCAACTGCTGCTGCGACACCACCTAGGATTAGAGAAACTGGAGTCCCTACTCCGGTAGCTAACAGAATTGTTCCCGTTACACCTGCAGCTGATGCAAGGATAGTAGAACCAGTGCTGGCATTAGAAAGGCTGTTGTAAGTTGTTGAGTACTTACGTCTAGCGCGAGAATATTTTTCTAATTCATCTTCTAGTTGTTTTTGTATATTACTAATGTGTGCCAGTCTGAATTGTTGACTTTCTGCTGCACTTTCATCAATATTAGGATAAAGCTTCACACTGCTAGTCATCTTTTTAATGCAAAATATAAAATATTTATCTTAATTCTCACTGGCCAGTGTTTCTGCTAAGCTTTGAAGCTGTTCATTGCTTAACACCTTATCTGTATAGTAGAAAGCAATCAAATCAAGATAAGTAAGATTAATACTTCTTATTTCTGTTAAATTATTTATATCTGCGTTAACAACAACATTTTGGTTTGACGTCTGTTTTTTTATTGTGTTAGAATCCTTTTGAACAGCAATAAATACTCTGACTTCTTCAACATTTAATGGTCTCCAGTTGAGATTTATTCCTCTCATTAGAACAGTGTTTGTGGTTTCTTCCCTTTTCCTGACAACTATATCAAATATCATAGTTGCATTCTGCCCTATTGGAAGCTTGGGTATAAAATCGACAATGGTGTCAGCGTCCTTTTCAACACTTTGTTTTCTGTGAATGAGATAGTTGTTCTTATGGAAAGGTTTAACTGCAACTTCTCCCCTGCTGTTAATCGCAGGAACAAGGCTAACAATTAGTGGTTTAGCATTGATTGACTTACGGAATGTGTCGTCTTTTCCAACAAGAGTGTATGGACTCACAAATTCAAACTTCATTTCCCAGTCAATCTTTTTCATAACAGGACTAAGTACCCATTTTTTATTCTGATGTTTCCACATGTAGAATGTGTCATCGACAATTGGATCAGGTACATTAACATCACGGATTTGACCTAGTTTGAGGAATCTTGGTTTCTTTTCATCGTCGATTTCCTTTCTCTTGTAATAACCGGTGTCTGTAAACTCGAATGCATACACTGCACCAACTTCAGCATTGCTCTCAAAGTCGATAGCGTCTGCTAAATCTTTCAACTCTATAGTTGAACATGCAACAGGATAAGCTATTGTAGGTCCACTCGACATTTTAATACTCAATATTTTATGGAACTATTTCCAATGTAATGTTAAACAAACAATCAACTGGTTGTCCACTTTGATTTTTCAGATCAATGTGTAGGAATTCATGACACCCTTCCTCCAAGTCCTTGAACTGAAGTGTCTTAAATGTTGGCACGTGCATTTTACAAAAAGAGGCATCACTCGGTGGAAGAATCCTAAGCAGATCAGAACGCTGATCATTAAACAGATTATAGGATGTGTTAAGCTCTCTCATGTGAACAAACAGTACACTGTTAACATCCATGTCAATGGGACGTGTTCCCTTGTATATTTTTGTAATTCCAAGCATATCAAGGAGTTTGGTTGGAAACTCAACGTTTACTTCTCTAGTTTTGGGCATAGTAAGAGTAGCAATGAGACTTGCATGATTTAAACTCGCTGTAATACCTACTGGAGCAAACAATTCTTTCTCTAAAGTGCAGAAGTCATAGTAACCATCTTCTACAGAATGTGTTTTACCATTAATTCTAACCCAGTTGTTAGCCTTTTTTTTACTGATATTATACCAAGTAACCTTGTACATAATTTCATGCAGTGCAACTTTCATTCCTCCATTTTGATTGTTGATAGGGTTTGCAAGTTTAACTGGCACACTAGTCTTCACATTTGTTAGTGTGATAAACATTTTTTATTCAACAACAAAAATGATTCAGTATAAATTCAACAAAGACGTTAAATACAAAACTGGACCATATTACAATCCAAAGACTATTTCTTTCCATGAGTTGGACTTTGCTGTAACAGAAACAGAATCCATTCGCGTTAAAGTGCCTGACCCATTCCATTCTTACCTAAATCCCCCAATCAAAAATGATAGTGTTCCAAAGATGTGGAACTCTCACCCAATTCAGTTCTATCAGAATCAGTTAAACTTTGCAATATTCTGTGCAACCACAGGATGTGGAGTGTCCTATGCAGACCACATGAATAATTCAAACTTACTGACAAAGTGTGTGTACACATTTCACGTTTACTATCAGTGCAGGAGAATCTTGTCTGAACTTCAGGCACCAATGCCGCATGAAAAGAGCTGGAACCCATTCAACAATAGGATAAACATGAAAGTGTATGAGCGTCTCTGCAATGAATTCAATATAGATTTTAAGACCGACTTTAGGCAAAAGCAAGACAAAAACCATGGCATGGGAACACTATATTTATGGGGTGTCCACAGGAGGTATAATTTTGATTACTGGCCAGGTCATACATCTTTTTCTTCAAATGTGCAGGTACAGTTAGGATCAATAGAACAACAGCACCACAATGCATGGACTACTTTTATATTAGACACCGGCAAAGGTTTCACTGGATCAGGTGTTGAAAGGATCAATGAATCTATCCGAACATATACGTGGTGCTTGCTAGGCTCGCAGGCACAGACACGATCAAACATAATGAGAACAAGCACAGGGTTTGGTGCACAGAAACAGTTGTTATCAAATTTAGAAGATGTCATAAACTCTGCAGTTGATCTGCCTTCCAGCATCAAAAGGTATCAAGACTCTCTCCGTTATGCAAGATCAAAAGTTGACTTTGCTGTTGGTAACGGCCTTTACATGTTACCTTCTGATCTCCAGCTGCAGATTGGAACAATAACAAATTATAACAATGAAATCATTATTGCTAGTGACACCCAGCCGCTTGGAAAGGGTGAAGAACTGAATTCAGAAATCAGAACGATGTTACAGCCATATCACAATGAACAGAAACAAAGCGTGACAAGTGAAGATCACGCTGCAGGTGAAGATCATTCTGTCACTAGTGATGATCAAGCTGTTAGTATTAGTGATGATCATGAATCGCAGAAGACTGCTCTAGTAATTGGTGGAGTGGGTGTAGGCTTACTTTTGCTTTATTCTCGTTAGCAGAACACCTGCAATTAAAACTATTAAAGTCCAGAGATGTTCAGCCATGAAACCAACAACTTTACCTGCAAAAGATAACAGCCAGCTAACAATTGAACCAATGATTCCTGGAAGTGCATCCAAAGCTTTTGCTGCTAGTTTCTTTAATAGTTCTGCAATGTGTTTGAGTTGTTTCTTTACCCATCCCGGATCAGATGGAGATGAAGGTGAAGGTGGAGGTGGAGGTGTGACAGTGCCACCTGTGAGTGTTAACACTAATGTGCTTATTGCAAATCCTAGCGCAGTTAGTATACTAGCTATTGTGATTCCCTGCTCTCTGAAAAGCGTTCTAATTCTTTCAGCAAGAGTTGTGTCTTCGTAAAGGATTCTTTGAATTGTATTTTTTATTCTGCTGACCTGTGTTCTCAGTTGTTCTCTATTGTTACTTAGAACTTCTAACCTTATGGCTTTCTCCTCCTGCAAATCTTTTAAACGCTTAGAAATTCTGTTTTTTACTTCTTGTTCTAGGTTCAAATCATCAGCATCAGCAAGTTTTTGTTTCTCTTTGTTTATATCTTCATCCAGCTGACCTAGTTTTGACAGATTATTTGCTATTTCACCTCTGATGGTTTGTAGTGATTGATTAAGGGCTTCTATTTCTCTCATAGGTAATAGTTCATGTGGAGTCTTCAGTGAAGTTTCCTCAGAAAAAGAAGTCTCTATCTCTTGTATAAGTTGATCAGCCTCATCTGCAAGTTTATTAAGATCTTGCAATGGAACAGATTCTATTTGAGTAGCAGTTGGTAGTCCTAGTTCTGCTTGTTGAAGTAAGGAAACAACATGGGAAGATGATGACCGTGTGCTAGGCACAATATCTAATTGCCTAAGTCGATTAGCAGTAAGTTTTTGTTTTAGTGAAACTTTTGATAGAAACTTAGCAGGATTAGATTTATATGTAAGTTGGACTTTTTCTCCTTTATCGCTAGTTGTATATAAATGATTTGCTTCCATTTTGAACTGGTTTGGATCTAAAACATCAGGTTCTTCTCCTAAACTTTTGTAGAAATCTCTAACTTTACCTTCCAGAAGTTCATGTCGTGCCACCTCATAATGCAGTGAATGATGGTAGGGAACCAAAGGGATTGCTTCGCTCATGTCGTCCGCTGGCTCAAATAAATCTTCAAATCCACCTTCTGCCATTTGTAACTTATTTTTTATTTTGAAAATAAAAAAAGATGGCACAATCGTTCGGTTCTGTTCTTGATCCTTACAGAAGGCTGAAAGAACCTCTCGGGGTAAAAGGAATAAGGCAAACAGTTATAGTTACAAATAATCCTTCTACTATTGATCAGAATGAAATACTTACTGTTAGGTTTCCTAATCTAGGTAAGAACGATGTTATTGTACCAGGCACTGTAAGACTATCATTCAAATTAGAATTAGAATCTGGCTCAGATGAAAATAGGACTTTGGCTTATAATGTAGGAAGAGCAATTGTGAGGAAGATCACTGTCAAACTGGAAGGGCGGGAAGTGATGTCATTGAATAATGCAGATGTATTTTTAGTTTATGCAGATAATTGGTTGACTGACAATGAAAAGAAAAACAGAGTGTTTCAAGGGATTCAGTCAGACAATGGGATAAAAGTTAGAATAGGAGCAGGAGATAAAGCTGACAACAAAAAAGATAACGCTGTCAATGTTGCTTTTGGAAACAAATGTTGTATTCCACTTGACTTTGAACTCATAAATTCACATCCTCCCTTCTATCAAGGAGCATTGCGTGACAGGCTGTCATACGACCTGACTTTCAATAGTTATGATCGTGTTATGCTTTCACAAGACCCGGAAGCAAAGTATAAGGTGTCTGGAATTTCTTTAGAGTTTGATGTTGTAAACCATCCTGAACTGGCTAGACTTATAGAAAATCAGTACAGTTCTAAGCTGCCTATCTATTATGAAAGAGTGTTGAATCACAGTACACTTTCAAAAAGCCAGGCTGATCCAATCTGGAACATTAACTTGAATACACCAGCTAGGTCAATGAAGGGAATACTTATGTTGTTTGAGGAACCAAAAGATTCATATGAAAGGCAAATAGAAAAGTTTTACAATCCACTAATCAATAGAGTATATTGCACAATTGAAGGGCAGCCAAACCAAATATTTGCATCTGGCATGCTGCCATACCAACACTATGATGAAGCAAGAAAGTACTTTACTGGAGGAAGATTGAAAGACCCAACATCTGATCTTGTGGCTAAAGATCTACATTTACACGGTGTTGGCGTAGAAGATTTCTTGACAAATAAATATGCGTTATGGCTGGATCTCAGAACAACTGACGACAACAAACTGCATGGAAGTGGAAGGCGAATTGAAAACGGATCAGAAGGAATCACAATACAAATTGAAAAGGAAGTAGGGAGTAGTAGTAAATCAGTTAAGATCTACGTGTTTGTTGTGTCAGATGCGCAGTTAAACATCTCTGAAAGCAGATTACAGGATATTGTTTATTGAACGTGTTAAAATGAAGTATCTAGATTTTCTTCCAAAAGATCCACACTGTTCTTTGATTTGTGGGGCAACAGGTTGCGGCAAAACAAGATATGTTTTGGATTTATTACAGACTGTTTACATAAATCACTTTGAACACATAGTCATATTCTGTCCAACCATAAAGCATAACAGAACATACAAGGAGAGAAAATTCATATGGTCTGATCAAAATATATTTATTGTAAATCCTTCTGATCGTCTAAATGTTTGCTTGGAGCATTATTTCGATCTTTTTCAGAACACGCCAACACTGTTTATTATTGATGACTGTGCAGCAGAACGTGACATTGTTAGAAAGAAAAGTGCACTAGCAAAGCTTGCATTCAGTGGACGACATGCATTAATATCAGTTTGGATATTAACACAAAAATACAATGCAGTTCTGAAAGACTTTAGAGAGCAACTCAAAACAATAACATTGTTCTATTCAAAGGACCGTGACAGTTTTGAAGAGTGTCTTCGAGAAAATGATGTCATTGAAAACAAACAGGAGAGAGAAAGAATAAAGAATAATCTGAAATCTTCTAAGCACTCGAAACTGGTTTTAAAAACTGATCAACCAGTTCAGTATGTATGTTTGTAGAAATCCTTGCTAAGTTCTTGTCAAGTTTTTACTCAAGTTCTTGTCAAGTTCTTACTCAAGTTCTTGTCAAGTTCTTGTCAAGTTCTTGTCAAGTTCTTACTAAGTTCCTACCTAAGTTCTTGTTAAGTTCTTACTCAAGTTCCTACCTAAGTTCCTACCTAAGTTCCTACCTAAGTTCTTGTTAAGTTCCTACCTAAGTTCTTACTCAAGTTTAATTACTAGATTTTAATTTTGTTCTGCATCAAAATAAAATGAACTGTGATGAATTGCTGATGCAGACTGCTACAGATATTGAAATCTGTGACAGTAGGACTATACCTGATAAAAAAGAAAGATTGTATTCACTTGCTGTTTGTGGAAAAACAAAACACTACCTTGGGCAGCAGTTAACTGTGGAAGAAGTACAACATCTTTCCTCAGAAGATATAGAAAAGTATCATGGACGGTATGAATCAGTGCTTGGTTCTAAGATGGTTAGAAGTATTGGACAGACTGTTATAGGTTTGTACACAAAGATTTTTGGACATTTTACACCTCTCGACTCGGAGGAAGACTTAACACATGATCTAACTCATGACCCTGTTGTTTCCAAGTCCCTCGAATCTCTTGCCTGTGGCCTGTATTATCGATTTGGTGCTTTATTAGTACCATTTGTTGCTGGATTAATTACTTTCAAACACATTAATTTTCAGAATAAAAAAGATGACAGATCAGTTGAAGCAGACAGTGGAGCAGACGAAAATACCAGAAGTGAACACAGTGACAAAGAAACCTGGTAGAGTAGAAGCAGGAAAAAAACTAGCCGAATGGAACAGACAAAAAAAGTTAAATCAAAAGGCAAAGCAGAACATTATGTCTGAAGTTGAGCAGACACCAAACATTCCTGAAGTGACTAAGGTCACACAAACTGATCAAGAATTAAAATCTTCATTTCTATCATACAGAAAAGTAGCTGTAGCAGCTGTTGTTGGAGGAGGTGGATACTTGCTTTACAAACTTTGGCAAGGCAAATATAAAGTGTCAGAAACACCAAAATCAGAAACACCAAAATCAGAAACACCAAAACCAACAAACAAAGCAGTACAAACAATAAAAAAAGCCCACAGTAGTACCTGCAGTGGATTCATTTCATATGGAATAATTTTAATATTTTAATTTTGATAACATAAAAATGAGTTCTGAAAAGACAATAGTTAATCTAGTTTATCACGCTGCAGTGATTGGAGGCTTGAGTGTAGGTTACACAATGCTGGGTAAAAGTCTCCTCAGAATGAAACCAGCCGACTTGGGAAAGTTAGACTTCGAAGACGGTGCTAAACTAATTGGTGTTGTGACAGCTTCCTTTGCAACAAAAGACTTTTTGGTGAAGCAAGGAATTATTCCAGAAAATATAAACATGTAAGACAATAAAATGGCTAGCTTGGTTATGATGGTGGGAGGTGCGATTGTAAATGCGCTTGCATTTTCTGGCAGCAACTATTTGTTTTCTAAACTGCAAAATGGTGAAGAGAGGGAAAGGCACAACAAAGCCATGGAACAACTGGCGAAAGCACAGGATGAATACGAGAAGAAACGAATTGCGCAGTTAGACTTTATGAATGATAAACTCAGGCAGCAAGGACATGCAAACAAAACCTTTGACAATGTTGATGCAGCCATTCAAGAATACTATCTTGTAACTGGAAAGAAAATGAAGACAAGTGCTCCTCCAAAACTGGGTGACTTTTATCAGCCTTCAGAAGAGCAGAAGGTGGGCGAGATTGTTTTCATTGTTATTGGTATGGCTGTTGTTTACTTTATTGCGCGTGCTGTCAAATCTTAATATTCTGTCATTTAAAAAACCACGAGTGATGCTTTGTTATCTAAAATATATTATTCCCCAAAAGGATACTGGAAAGGAAGAACTGCTATTGACAAGCTCAGTGACGCAGCAGGTGTTTCTCAAGATATAGCAAAGAAATGGTTGTCAAAGCAGGCAGTTTGGCAGATCTATTTACCTGCACCAAGAAAAATTACACGACCACACTTTGTTAACATTAAACCGAATGACACTCATCAAATAGACCTGCTGTATTTACCGCATGACACAGTCAGAAGGAAGAAATATAAGTATGCACTGACTGTAGTTGATGTTGCAACAAGATACAAAGATGCTGAACCGTTGACAGAGAAAAGTGCTATAGCTACAGCTGTTGCCCTGCAAGAAATTTACAGACGTGGACCACTAAAGTATTCCAGAATGATTCAGTGCGATGATGGTAAGGAGTTTAAAGGAGCTGTCAACCAGCTTCTGTTAAAACATCATGTTACAGTGAAGAGAGGTATTCCAGGAAACCACAGGTCACAGGCTATTGTTGAGAGCTTTAACAAACAGTTGGCAGAAAAACTGTTTTCATATCAGTACCATCAGGAATTTTTGGACACAGAAAGTAAATTGCGTAACACTGAATGGGTCAAAAGATTACCATCAGTACTTAGAGCAATGAATCTGGAGGTATTTAAAGCTACAGGGTTAAGACCAGTTGATGCAATCAAACAGAAAACAATACCTGTTGCTCCAAAGTCAACAACACCAGTGGCATTACTACCTTTCAATCAGAAAGTCAGATATTTATATGCACCCGGTGAAGCTGAGGGTGACAGCAGGAAGCGTGCAACGGATCCAATCTGGAGTATTGACATTCATGAAATCAAGAGAGTAGTAGAGACAAATCCACCTATATATTACTTGAGAGAACCAGCACCGCAAAGAGCCTTTGTAAAAGAGGAATTACAATTAGTTCCACGTGGTACAAATGTTAAATGATTTTTTATTTCAGATTTTATAGTGTTAACAAAAATGGAAGCAACTTTATTTTTTTAATTTATATTTTTATTTTGAGTTATAAAATCAAACTCACAGCGATGGAAGACTCTGTATTAGAATCTTTATCGACAGTATTTGACACCGTTGAATTACAAGTAACGGATCCTCAAAATGTGCAGTCCAGTGTGCAAGACGCTATTGAACAAATTCCAAACAATTTGTTGATTGAACCTCCAGTAAAAGCGCAGATAGTCAGTTTAATAAAATACAAAACAGTCAGTGATGAGGTGCTAGAAGTTCATGTTTCAACCAGACAACTAGCACTTAATTCTATGGCAGAATTGAATGGAAACTGGGCAGATGAAATGATGAAACGGTTTGAGCAAGCTGCAGAGGATGCAAAGATGAAAGGATCCGGATGGTCAGAAGGTGAAATTCTAAAAATAGAATTGAAGCTAAGTAAATTTGCCCCCATCAGAGGTAGAAGTTACATACCTTTACCTCCTGCTCTTGTCAAAAAACGTGCTGTGCTGAACATAAAGAATGATGATGACAAATGTTTTATGTGGTGTGTTCTGGCAAGACTGTACAGTGTAAAGAAAAATGCAGAAAGAGTGTCTAACTATCATGCATACAGAAATAAACTAAACTTTACTGGTATTGAATTTCCTGTCAGCATTACAAGCATTGACAAATTTGAACAGCAAAACAAACCCATCACCGTAAATGTTTACACGTGGGATGAGGAAGATGAACTGAAACCAGTCAGAATATCAAAGAACTCACCAACGATTGGTGATTGTGATACTAACCATGTTGACATGTTACTAATGACTGATGGTGTAAAATATCATTACACTTTGATTCGTACAATGAGTAGACTGATGGCGAGCACAAGCAATCACAATAGTAAACAAGACTTTTGTAGGCGATGTCTCTTGCGTATTCCATCAATTCATGCAGCACTTATACACAAGCAACATTGTAAGAGCGTTGATGATGCGGTTGTGAAGTTAACAACACCGCCGCCAGACAGCAAAGTGTATTTTAAGAATGTATGCAAACTACAGAAAAGTCCTTATGTTGTTTATGCTGACTTTGAATCTATCATTGTGCCATATGAAGGACCTTTACCAAAAGACCTACCTAAAACAGTAACTCTAAGTAATCATCAAGTCTGTTCATATGCATTTATTGTTGTTAGTTCAGATGGTAAACATTCTAAACCGCAATTGTACAGAGGACCTAATGCAGCAAAGAACTTCTTACAGCAAATGAACCAAGTGCGAAATGACTGCTCCAAACAACTGAATCTTTCAGACATTGTTATGAAACCTGAAGACCAAGAACAGTTTAACTCTACCACACAGTGTTGGATATGCGAACAAAGTCTAACACCAAACACAGACAATCCAATAGTAAGAGATCATGATCATGTAAGTGGGCAGTTCCGAGGAGCAGCACACAGCAAATGTAATCTACAATTAAAGTTTGATCCTAAGACTTGGAAGCTTCCAATCTTCTTCCATAACTTGCGCGGTTATGATTCACATCTGATCATGCAGGCAGTAACTGATGAATACAAAGCAAGATGCATTGCGCAGTCTTCAGAAAAGTACATGGCCTTTACTCTGAATAGTTTATACTTCTACGATTCTGCTCAACATCTGATGGGAACACTTGAGTCTTTATCTTCATCACTAACTGCTTTCCCAATCACATGTAAGTACTTTGACAGTGACTTAGTTAGAAAGGGAGTCTATCCATATGAATACATGGATTCGTGGGAGAGGTTTGATGAAGATGAGTTACCACCAAAGGATGCTTACTTCTCACGGCTGAAGGGTAAAGGTATAAGTGACGAAGACTATGAACACGCTAAGACTGCATGGAATAAATTAGGATGTAATACAATGGGTGATTATCATGATCAATATTTGTTGGCTGATGTTTGTTTACTTGCAGATATATTTGAGAATTACAGAAGAACATGTATGAAGCACTACAATCTAGATCCTTCACATTACATATCTGCACCAGGCATGAGCTGGGATGCATTTCTTAGATTTACAGGAGTAAAGATTGACTTGCTATCAGATCTACCTACACTTCAGATGATTGAAAATGGACTACGTGGAGGAATCAGTATGGCTTCACACAATTACTGCAAAGCCAACAACAAATACTTGGACGACTTTGATCCTATGAAACCTTCTAATTACATCATGTATCTAGATGCAAACAATTTGTATGGTTGGGCAATGTGTCAGACGCTTCCACTTCGGAACTTTAAGATCTATTCAGGACCATTTTCACAATGTGTTGTGCTGGCAATATTAAAAGCAGGTCCAGACAGTCGAAAGGGATGGATACTAGAAGTTGACTTAGACTATCCACTATCACTTCATGATCTACATAATGATTATCCTTTAGCGGCTGAGAGGTTAAAAGTAAACCCAAGAGAACCTCCAAAGCTGGTGCCCAATCTGTTTCACAAAAAGAAGTATGTGTGTCACTACAGACTGTTACAGTTTTACATTAGACATGGATTAATTTTGAAGGCTGTTCATCGTATAATTTTATTTGATCAAGAACAGTTTATGAAACCTTACATCATGAAAAACACAGAACTGAGAACCAAAGCCGCTGATGCATCAGAGAAAGACTTTTTTAAACTGATGAACAACAGTTGCTTTGGTAAGACAATGGAAAACCCACACAAGAGAAAGGATGTTAGACTTGTTACAAGAGAAAATGAGGCCATCAAGCTGACATCCAAACCACAGTATCAAGACTTTAAATACTTTCATGAACAGCTGTATGGTATCTTAATGAAAAAACTTGTAGTCAAGCTTGACAAACCAGTATTCATAGGCTTTACTGTGCTAGAGTTGTCAAAACTGTTGATGCTTGAGTTTTTGTATGATTATTTGAAACCAAGATATCCCAAATCGAGAGTACTTTACACAGACACAGATTCATTCTTACTTGACATTCCAGCGGATGACATTTACAAAGATCTAGAAGCTGAAAGTCCTGCAGTAAAAGGAAAAGATTCTTTTTATGACACTTGCGACTACCCTAAAGAATCACCATTGCACTCAAATGTTAACAAGAAGGTTATTGGAAAGATGAAAGATGAAATGAATGGGAAGATAATTAAGGAGTATGTTGGATTGCGTGCAAAGATGTACAGTGTTGCAAGTGAGAAAGGGGTGGTTAAAAAAGCAAAGGGTGTAAGCAAACAGGTTGTAAAGTCGAGCATATCGCATGATAACTACAAGGAAGCACTGTTTCAGAAGCGAGTGTTTCACCATGACAACCCTAAGATCAGTTCCGCGCTTCATCAGATCAACACAACTATTGTAAACAAGAAATCTTTAGATGCTAATGACACAAAGCGCGTTTATTCATCACCAGAATATTCTTATGCAATTGGGCACTGGAGAACAAACGCGGCTTCAAATAGTCTGAGTGTGTAATAAGAATTTTTGTCAATCGGGAAAACCCGCTATGACAGCTTTGTTTTGACTGCAGCGGGGAAAAGGACGTTGCTTGCGTTGGGGAAGTGTTTGTGAAAGGGGAGTTAGTAGGCTTTGTTGAGTTTCAAAGCAGCCACCAAGTACACTTATCAAAAGCTTGAATAAAATAAACAAGTCAATTGAATAAGTTAACACTCGGCGGCCGCCCGAAGGCAGCCTTTGAAGCGAAGTAGAGCAGTGAAGCACGGCGGCACGTTTTCCCAGCCGGATCCACCGGTTATTCTGAAAACATACACAAAAAGAATGAAAACTTGTAGCTAAGGAGGGGAAATGCAGTTCCTCTACTTAGTTACAGGTAAACAAATGTATGATATAGAGAGAAATAACACTGACCAATCCAGCTCATCGTTGCTAAGGAGGGGAAATGCAGTTCCTCTACTTAGTTACAGGTAAACAAATGTATGATATAGAGAGAAATAACACTTACCAATCCAGCTCATCGTTGCTAAGGAGGGGAAATGCAGTTCCTCTACTTAGTTATTGGTAAACAAATGTATGCTATAGAGAGAAATAACACTGACCAATCCAGCTCATCGTTGCTAAGGAGGGGAAATGCAGTTCCTCTACTTAGTTACGGGTAAACAAATGTATGCTATAGAGAGAAATAACACTGACCAATCCAGCTCATCGTTGCTAAGGAGGGGAAATGCAGTTCCTCTACTTAGTTACAGGTAAACAAATACATATTTAATAGAGCTATACTAAAAATAAACCATTATGCTCATCGTTACTAAGGAGGGGAACTGCAGATCCCCTCGTTGGTTACCAGTAAACAAATGTATGCAATAGAGAGAAATAACACTTACCAATCCAAAAAGCTGCTTCCTCTTCATTGTTTTCCAAGGCTTGATGGATGTGCTTGCGAAGAGACAACATTGTTTTTATTGGAAGATTTAGTTGTTGGAATTTGGGATATGTCTTGAGAAGAATGCTTATGTTAATGAGATCTCTCGCCCATCTAGGTGTTATACGTAACACTTCTAAACAAACACCCTTGAATCTTCCAAAATGTCTATTCCTCAGCACTTCTAAATATTGTCCATAAACAACCACAATTTTTAGGGTATCTGTTGCTTTACTTTTGTATTGTTTTTCACAAACAAGAAGCTTTTGTTTGAGTTCCTCAATATCTGTTGTTCGGCTTGTACTAAACAACAAAGATTCGCTTGTTGAACCATCATAGTACAGATGATTTTTTAGACCCTCTAGGAGCTCCGACCCTCTAAGTGAAGTCAAGACTTTTGATTTCTTTTCCCGTTTGTTTTGGAAGGTAACAGGTATTGGCTTTTTGGGGAGATTTGCTTTCAATTCAAACTCTTCTGCAGCCTTATGTCCTCTCTCTTGGAAAATTGAATCAAGTTGTTTGTAAAATTCAAGAAGTTTTGTATGGTACTCAATGTGTTTTTTTAAACTCTCTAGTTTTTCAGAGTCAACTTCTGTTTTAACTTGCACACTTTCAAAGTTAATGAATTGATCACATTCGGTACTTTCTAAATCAATCACCTCAAAGTCTTGACTGAGCCCAGTATGAAGTCCATTATCATCCTGCTCCATACTAGAAGAAGTGTCTGACTGTGATAAATTCCTAACTTCTTGTTCTGTTTGCTGATTCATATTTTCAGGAAGAATTAAATAAGTTGATTGTCTAGAATAATCCAACAGAGCTTGTTGTGCAGCGTTTGCTTCTCTAACTTCCTGAGCTAACCCTATAGATTCTTGAGACAGGCAAAACACTTTTCTCACAGAAAACACGTCTTCACACCACCACAGCACCAGGAAAAATGACAAACACACGCTGGCTCTTTGGAGAGCGTCTAAAAATAAAGTGGCTTAACCAGGTTGCAGGCCTGGCAAAACACACGCTGGCTGTTTGGAGAGCGTCTAAAAAATAAAGTGGCTTAACCAGGTTCTGGGTTACTGATTCCGACAGACCCGGAATTGGTTCAAAACAACCTTACTTTACTGTATTTTTTTTTGTATGGATTTATGCAGTATTTTTCTGATTTTGTCGCATGTTTCATTTTAGTAAAAGTTTTGTCCAGAAGCCTATTTTTGGTTAATATAATAGGGTCTGTCGGAATCGGTGAGCCAGAACGTACATTCTCCCTTTCTCTCCAGTCCATATCTGTGTCATCTAACGCGTTGGGATTCGTGCCTTTACACTCACCGTTAGCACAACTGCTATACCACTCCAGTCCCTATCTGTGTCATCTAACGCGTTGGGATTCGTGCCTTTACACTCACCGTTAGCACAACTGCTATACCACTCCAGTCCCTATCTGTGTCATCTAACGCGTTGGGATTCGTGCCTTTACACTCACCGTTAGCACAACTGCTATACCACTCCAGTCCCTATCTGTGTCATCTAACGCGTTGGGATTCGTGCCTTTACACTCACCGTTAGCACAACTGCTATACCACTCCAGTCTCTATCTGTGTCATCTAACGCGTTGGGATTCGTGCCTTTACACTCACCGTTAGCACAACTGCTATACCACTCCAGTCTCTATCTGTGTCATCTAACGCGTTGGGATTCGTGCCTTTACACTCACCGTTAGCACAACTGCTATACCACTCCAGTCTCTATCTGTGTCATCTAACGCGTTGGGATTCGTGCCTTTACACTCACCGTTAGCACAACTGCTATACCACTCCAGTCCCTATCTGTGTCATCTAACGCGTTGGGATTCGTTAACACGGGTACATATATATATGTAGTGCAATAAGAGTTAAAGATATTTATCCTACATACGCGAGAGAGACACCCGTGAGATACTAATCGTTCAAATCACACGTGTGTATATCATGTAAATGAGGTCATGTCAAGCAAGTCTGGCAGGGACCTGTGTTTCCACAGCTTATGATGCCAAAGTCACCGAGACAAACATCATTATAGAAACAAAAATTGCGCTCGCTAATTACCCTCGATGAATCTTTAGAACTAACACGTCACGCCACACTTTCAGAGTGACGTTTCTTTGCTTTGACGTAATAGATTGCACGAGGCTTTAGAAGAGATCGAGGTTCCAAAACAAGCGTCTTCAATTTAGCTGCCTCGACAAGACATTTTCAGTAAAATACACGTAAGTACAGTATGTAGGATAAACAGAATACTATATGGCCTGCTGTGTCGTACCAGATTTACACTCGTTGCTTTTTCAAATAGTGAACAGCTCGCTTTCGCTCGAAGTTCAATATTATAAAAAAAAAATCGTGTAAATCTGGTACGACACAGCACGCCATGTAGTATTATCTATGGGCGTCACGATGGTCACACTCAGACACGTTCACATGAGGTTATTTTCCCTTGTCCTCGCACTCCGAAGTCTACATTTTCCAGTGACACGTTGTCCTGCTGGCCACCAGCTCCGCGTGCTTGGGCATGAACGGTCACCAAGAAGACCATTGACCATTATCTTTCATATACTGGCAGAGTGAAAGGTATTAAGGTCAATGACAGATAAAGCTGATTACCATTTCCTTCCGCGATTCAATTCAGCCCTCTCTTCGGTATAGCTCTTATTATCCGATAAAAGCAGTGGTTGTGATCACATTTAGTAATAAATTATAATCTGAAACAAAAACATGTGCTTCGTGTATCTTTCATACACGGAAACAGTCATTATGTGTACGGCTCTATTCATTAGGATTTAAGCCTTCATTGGTTACTGCTCTCATCTGGTTGCAAAATACGCTTCAGCATGTTGAACTTCTCATTCGCAGTACTGAGACATGGACATAATTATACAACGTGGAAAAACAACATCAATTATCTCCAATGACTAGCATCATACAGAAAAATTGTAATTACTTTAATGTATGTCCAGACTTTTGTATGCTTCCCGAGATAATTAAGGGATGATAATTGCCGGTGATGTTTAAAACAAAAAGAAGAGCAAATTGATTTATTATTTATTTACCACTTTTTCATTCAAAAACGAGAACTCAACTTCATGGCACAAGGGGGGTAACACGTCTCAAGCTATCCAGGCCGCCCTTCTGCATCTATTACGTCCCTTTGTATGCAACGATGTAATTGTCGATCTGTTCTTTTCTGTCTCCCTCTTTCTGTCTCTCTCTCTCTGTCTCTCTCTCTGTCTCTGTCTCATTCTCTCTCACACACGTACAGACAGACAGACAGACAGACAGACAAACACACACACACACACACACACACGTACAGACACACACACACACACACACACACACACACAAACACACACGTACAAAGACAAACACACAAACACAAACACACACACACACACACACACACACACACACACACACACACACACACACACACACACACACACACAAATACATACGTACATAAACACAAATACATACGGAACTGGGTACATGAGGGTTACATTGTTCTCAATGCTCTCTCAACCAAGGAACCGAATACCGAACCCAGCGATCACCCACATAATCAACCACATAATCAACCACATAATCAACCACCCAACATTATATACCGCGTCGGAAAATGTCATTTCCATTGCCGCACTATCTCGTTTATATACAAGCTTTAGTTAGCCCTATCAAACCTGTCCTTTCTTCAGCAAAACATGTTGCGTTTTTATGAGAAGGTTGCATTCGACAGGGACAAAAACACGTCACGCTCTTGTCTCTCGTTCTTTTAGTCATTCATTTGTGACCCTCCACCACGAAATGAGTCGCATGTCACCTCGCGCGGTTCTGCGCTAGGCTTAATTTAAGTCCGGGGTGTGTCTGGTAACAGTGTGAGGGTCACCTTAGTCACAGGCTTATAACTCAAACAGTTTTCGCTCTTTTCTAAAACGGTTTTCACCACTGGATAGAGCAGAAAAACCTCTTTAGGAAAATGTAAAAATATGAAAATCATGCAAAGGCGACATGCGACTCATTCCGTGGTGGAGGGTCACATTTGGCTTAACGGTGGCATCACAAGATAATGGGGAAAAAAGCAACCACTACAATTTGAACATTTTGGGAGAGAAACTGAGAAAAAACAAGTCGCGTAAGGCGAAAGTACAACATTTAGTCAAGCTCAGTCGAACTCACAGAATGAAACTGAACGCATTGCATTTTTTTCCGCAAGACCGTACACTCGTCACATCGTCTGTCCACCGCTCGTGGCAAAGGCAGTGAAATTAACAATCCAGAAAAGCGCGGTAGCGGTTGCGCTGAGGAGGATAGCACGCTTTTCTATATCTCTATTTTCTATATCTCTACGTGTTTTTAATCCAAACATATCATATCTATATGTTTTTTGGAATCAGGAACGAACAAGGAATAAGATGAAATTGTTTTTAAATAG
This sequence comes from Littorina saxatilis, assembly GCF_037325665.1. Classification (NCBI taxonomy): domain Eukaryota; kingdom Metazoa; phylum Mollusca; class Gastropoda; order Littorinimorpha; family Littorinidae; genus Littorina; species Littorina saxatilis. The sequence continues at coordinate 102,872 of NW_027128844.1, forward strand.
ATTTCGGAAATGTAATTTTAATCATAATTTTTATATTTTTAATTTTCAGAGCTTTTTTTTAATACGAATATGACATATTTATATGTTTTTGGAATCAGAAAATGATGAAGAATACGATAAACGTAAGTTTGGATCGTTTTATAAAAAAAAATTAATTAGAATTTTCAGATTTTTAATGACCAAAGTCATTAATTAATTTTTAAGCCTCCAAGCTGAAATGGAATACCAAAGTCCGGCTTTCGTCGAAGATTGCTTGGCCGAAATTTCAATCAATTTTATTGAAAAATGAGGGTGTGACAGTGCCGCCTCAACTTTTACAAAATGCAAGATATGACATCATCAAAGACATTTATCGAAAAACTGAAAAACACGTCTGGGGATATCATACCCAGGAACTCTCATGAAAAATTTCATAAAGATCGGTCCAGTAGTTTACTCTGAATCGCTCTACACATACACACACACACACACACACACCCACACACACACACACACACACACACACATACACCACGACCGTCGTCTCGATTCCCCCCTCTACGTTAAAACATTTAGTCAAAACTTGACTAAATGTAAAAAAAACTGACTGGACGGAATGCCGACAGAGCACGCACACGAAAAAGGAAACAGATGAAGGAAAACAAAGCTCGGGGAGTTAAAAATAACCACACAAAAAAACCAGAAAAAACAAAGACGATAACGACAACGATTGTAGTTTTGGTGAAGGAGATGCTGGTGGTGGCGGTGATGATGACGATGATGATAATGATGACGATGTAGACGGAAAGACCGCCCTGATATAGCCCTTCGTGGTCGGCTGGGCGTTAAGCAAACAAACAAACAAACAAACAAACAAACAGACGGAAAGAACCACGTTGATCGATGACGACGACGACGACGACACGCCACACCGGCGCTACGACGAAACATTTGTATAAGCCCGCGTCGGAAATTGTCGTTTTCATTGTCACACTATCTTGTTTATCTATATAAGCCATTGTCAAAACTATCATTTCCGTTTGCATCGATTTTTTTTTCTAGTTTTAAGATATTTTCAAATATTCGTACACTCTGCGTAGGCTTGCCATGTTGTTTACGCCGAGATGGAAATGATGAGTCGCCCACTCTAGTCTTGTTTTGCTCTTAGATGTGCTGCAACTCATGCGTGCAAAAATAACAAGTTGCATGAAGCGATATACAAACATTTAGTCAATATGTCTGCCTGAGACTAAAAGCCATACCCGAAAACCGAGATGGGTCACGCTCGTCTCCGCGAAGTATGCGGACATAGCACCTAAATAATTAATTTTCTTTCATTGTGAGCACAATCTAGAGTAAACATGACCTATCTTTATATTTTCGTTGGATTCAGGAAATGATAAGTATTACAATGAAAAATGTGATCCATTACTGACATATTGATTAGAATTGTGAGAATGTGTACGAAGAAACTAATTCATTCTTTTTCAAACTTCCACGCTAAAATGCAATCCCATAGTCCAGACAAAAGTTTCAATTTATTTGGTTGAAAATGAGGTTGTCACAGTGCTGCCTCAACTTTTACAAAAAGCCGTATATGATGTCATCAAAGACAGATATGGACAAAATGAGAGGGAGAAAAACACGTCAGGGGATATCATCTGTAAGAACAAAGTTTCATGAAGATCTGTCCGGTAGTTTTCTCGGAATCCTTCTAGACACACGCACACACATATATATACCACCAGCTTCGTCTCGAATCCAGGTCTATCTGAAGTCATTTAGTCAAATCTCGACTAAATTTTAAAAGAATTAAAAAAATATAATAAACAAATATATTAATAAATTAATGAATAATAGAATAGATCAGTTGTAGCAAGAAGCGGTTGGTGTCTTGCCGCAGTCATCGTATCTGTAATTTTTCGTTTTCAACTTATTTCCGAGCTTGCCATTATTGTTTTTTGAAAGTGACCTTTAGCAGTCAACCTTGGAAAGCGGGAAGGGGGGGGGGGAGGATTTGGCTGTCAAGTTATCCTCCTTTTCACATTTAGTCAAGTAAAGTAAATTTTAAGGGGCTTTTTGTCCGTCAGGTCTTAATTGCCTATATTGGACATGAATTGGTTTATACGATTCGAGTTTTACGCCCTCATGGCTTTTTGATGTCTGCGTGTTTAGGTGGTATCAGCCATCTGCACTTATGGTAGAATGACCAAGATCTTTAACGTGCCATTGTGGTGACACGGGGGTGGGAGATGGATACCGTCTCTGGGTCTGCACATAAAGTTGACCCGTGTCCGTCCCGGCCCGGATTCGAACCAGCGACCTCTCGATCACAAGTCCAGTGCTCTACCACCTGAGCTACTCGGGCCCCCCTTTAGTCAAGTTTTGACTAAATGTTTTAACATAGACGGGGAATTGAGACGAGGGTTGTGGTATGTGTGTCTGTGTGTGTGTGTGTCTGTGTGTGTGTGTGTGTGTGTGTGTGTGTGTGTGTGTGTGTGTGTGTGTGTGTGCGTGTGTGTGTGTGTCTGTGTGTTGAGCGATTCAGAGCAAACTACATGGGTATGATATCCCCAGACAGTTTTCTCATTTTTTCCGAGAAATGTCTTTGATGACGTCATATCCGGCTTTTATTGATTGTTGAGGCGGCCCTCAGTCCGGACTATGGGATTGCACTTCAGCTGGGATGCTTACAAATTAGCTAATTAATTTGCCCATTAAAGTTGTCATTTAAAACGAATTTTCTATTACAGATTAAACAAATTATTGCATCGTGTTCCTCTTCTTCTCCTGATTTCAAAAATGTAAAGATATGTTAGGCTTACTTTACAAACGTGCTCAGAATTAAAGAAAATAGGTTGAGTATAATGTTCGCATGTTTCGCGGAGACGAGCGTGACCCGTTTCGGTCTTCGGGTATGGTTAGCCGAGACTGTATGATTGTTGTCTCGCGGCGACGACTGCTTTTTTGGAGTTTGATGCCTACAGATTGACTCAATGTTTTTATATCGCTTCACGTGACTTGTTTCTTATTTGATAAACGCTTCTCCTGGCCAGACGGAGAGTTGGCGATGTGTCGGACAAATGTGCAAACACGCGAACAAACAAACAAACAAACAGCAAAATGAAATTAGAGAGAGACAGAGTCAGAGACAGACACAGTGACGCAGAGACACACAGACACAGAATACGAATACGAATACGAATGTTTAATGCATATAGGCTGTCAGCCTTTTGCAAGGGAGTGGGGGGGGGGGGGGGGGGGGGGAGAGAGGGAGGTACTATAGGTCGAAGTACAATAAATGTTGCTTTCTTAAACCGAATGATGTACACTTTCGCGATGAAGAATCTTCTCGCTACTGGAAAGTCTAATAGCGAGTTGTGTTGCTCACGTGTGTAAGAAATGTCCGTCACACACACACAACCTCTGTAGGCTGTAAACCGTGTAGTTGCTTTTACTTTAACCGAGGTACAGTCTCACGTACCACCGCCACCAGAATGTTCAAGTTGTTCGTCACAGACACAGAGACAGCAACATCGGCATCAACGTCTCGGTGTAGGGACAACGACAATACAAAAGATAGAAAGAAGAAAGAACGAAAGAAAGGAAAACATGAACACACAAATCGAGAGACGTGACAGCATGAATATGATGTCAAATATGAGTATGATTACCTTGAGTTTAATTTTTTTTTTTCATTTTCAATAATTTAATTTGTCCATGTAGATTAAAGCAGAGGCGGAAATTATTCGATTGTTTATTGTTGTTTTTGCTTTGTTCCGCTTTCAGTTTGATTCAAAAGATGTTTTGATGCTTGGAAGTTTATCACTGACACGTTCACAAGCATACACATAAATAGATACACCTACGCAGCCAGAGACACACATCTACAGACGAAAACGAACACACAAACAAACAAACACACACACACACACACACACACACACACACGCACACACACACACACACACGCACGCACACACACACCCACACACACACACGAACACACACACACATACGCACACACACACACACACACACACACACACGCACGCACACACACCCACACACACACACACAAACACGCACACACACACACACACACACACACACATACTTCCGCCACAACCACTTTCTGCTTTCTTTCTCCAACCCCGCTTCCCTCTCTCCTATTCCCCCTCCCCCCTCTCCAACATACTCACACACAAACACAGATAATTATGTACGCTGAGCATTGTCACATCAGGGAATAGAGATAGATAACAATGATTTTTCGCCCACAGCCCAAGGAACGAGGCCGTTCACTCCACTGCATTGCGAAATCCCGCGCTGCGAATTCTCAATGAGTTTCTACAGAGTAGAACGGAAGAAGAAAAAAAAACTCCTGCGCTTTCATTCAAATACAGTGAATGTAAGTCATCGCATATAGGACTGCCTTCCAGCGCACGTTATTTGGCTTACATTTAGGACAAATAATTATCACTCATAATCTGCATGCTATGTTAAGCTCCGGCCTTACTTGTAGGAGAACGGTATGTTATATGTCCGTCTGTCTGTTATGTCCTAATGCTGTGTGTTGTGTATACTTGCCAAACATATCTATTATAAATGTTGATGGATGAATGATGATAAACTGTAGACGGATGCATGTTATTGATTAAAAGCCCAACAATGATGTGCTTGGCAACAAAACAAAAAAAACAAAAAAAATGATAAAGATACAGAGACACACGCGCCATTTGGGAAATACTTCCGTTTCTGTGAAAAAGACAACAACAAAACAAAGACAGACAACCATAGAGCAATATTTTATATCTTTGAAGTAACATTTATATACTGATGAAGTCTGATTTTGATTATGAACATACAGAATTAAAAAAAAACAAGAAAGGTCAGTGATTGGAACGTTTATTTTTATTTTATTTATTTATTTATTTATTTATTTACGAGGATTTATATCGCGCACGTATCTCACCACACAAAGCGACTCAAGGCGCATGTTACCTATTAATGCCGTGTGAGATGGAATTTTTTACACAATATATCACGCATTCACATCGGCCAGTAGATCGACTGCCTTTAGGCGCTGCATCCACCTTTCACGGCCTATTATTCCAGGTCACACGGGTATTTTGGTGGACATTTTTATCTACGCCTATACAATTTTGCCAGGAAAGACCCTTTTGTCAATCGTGGGATCTTTAACGTGCATACCCCAATGTAGTCTACACGAAGGGACCTCGGTTTATCGTCTCATCCAAAAGACTAGCACTTGAACCCACCACCTAGGTTAGGAAAGGGGGGAAAAAATTGCTAACGCCCTGACCCAGGGTCGAACTCGCAACCTCTCGCTTCCGAGCGCAAGTGCGTTACCACTCGGCCAGAATTCAGAATCAAGAAACAATAATGGTAAGTTATTGAAAGGTTTAACTTCTGGCAATGCAAAACGTGACAATCACATAATAAGCTTCGCCATAAATTAAACCTTTCAATAACTTACCATTATTGTTTCTTGATTCTGAATTCTGGAATGTTAGCAGTCAATATGCTATTGGATTTATGAACATTTGGTTTGTTGAGTGGTAGTCGAAATCTGGGAATGGAATGTAAAATAGGCACACAAATTAAAACACAATGCATAAAAAGGGAACGATGACGTCGATGTCTTTCCTTTAGAAAAAGAAAAAGAAGAAGAAAAAAAGAAAGAAAAAAAGGAAATAAAGGGTTGAAAGCTTTGTCTTGAATTTCATCTGACGCTTACGGTCTGTGACCGCACAAATAAAATGTCAAACTTTTCTTTTTCATATTCTTCTTAAAGGCACAGTCTTTTCCGATAAACCGTCTCACCGCTCGGGCCTTCACATGGGATAAAGCCATCACTCCACTTGCACATATACAACAAATCAGCATCTAGACTGCTTGCCGTTGACTATTTGATGAATTAAGTTTTGAAAAGCTAGTGGCTTTTTAAAAAAAAAATTTGTTTTACTAAAAGCGTTTATTTAATAAACAAGCCTACCTACTTTACAAAGAAAGCAATTGGAATATTTATTTTTGGAATGTGACCAAGTGGAGGGAAGACTTGATGCCATGTGAAATCCTGGCCAGATCTGAAATGACGCGCCTGTTTTTCACGGGATGGAGTGTGCCTTAGGATCGTTCCCGTGTAAGGATCATGCAGGCCGCCGCAGATCCGCTTAGCACTTTGCATGGGATAAGACGGGCGCAGTGGCGTGGTGGTAAGACGTCGGCCTCCTAATCGGGAGGTCGTGAGTTCGAATCCCGGTCGCTGCCGCCTGGTGGGTTAAGAGTGGAGATTTTTCCCATCTCCCAGGTCAACTTATGTGCAGACCTGCTAGTGACTTTAACCCCCTTCGTGTGTACACGCAAGCACAAGACCAAGTGCGCACGGGAAAAGATCCTTTAATCAATGTCAGAGATCAGTGGGTTATAGAAACACGAAAATACCCAGCATGCCTCCCCCGAAATCGGCGTATGCTGCCTGAATGGCGGGGTAAAAACGGCCATACACGTAAACATCCACTCGTGCTAAAAACATGAGTGAACGTGGGAGTCTAATCCCATGAACAAAGAAGAAGAAGAAGAAGAAGAAGAAGCATGGGATAAGAGCATACTTTCACTTGAACAAACATCCCAAAATCAACAGCCGTGTTGCGCCCACCGCAACGACTGACTGACTATTATGGTTTAACGTCCTCTTAGACCAACTGGTCTATATTGGGACAGGTATTGGTAATACGCTGAAGATATGGTGTGATACTTTGATTCGAACACCAGCATTGGGTTTGTCTCGTCAAAGTATCGAAATACGATCATGATAATCAGAGACGAGAGATGATGCATGCGTGTCTTCGTGTTTTCCAAGCCCTGAGACTTTCGCTGTGAACGTGGGATCTTTTTCGTGCGCATGTGTGCACACGGGGGTGTTCGGACACCGAAGAGAGTCTGCACAAAGTTGACTCCGAGAAATAAATCTCTCGCCGAACGTGGGGATCGGACCCACGCTGATAGCGACCAACTGGCTACAAAGCCAGCGCGCTACCAACTGAGCTACGTCCCCGCCCCTCACCGCAGCGTCCTGATATCCCTCCCTCAAGTGGGATGGAAAATCGACAAGTCTGGCAGCGGAACGAAATTCAGACTGACACCGGTGTCAGTTACAGTGGACCCCCCTTCCCCCCGCCCCTTTAAGACCCCCAGTTTAAGACTCCTTCCCTTTTGAAGACCCTGTTTTCTCAGATTGTTTGTTCATAACCTCAGTAAACGCACTCCAATGTTAAGACTCCCGCCTTTTTAAGACCGCAACACGGTGGCCTAGTGGTAAGGCGTCCGCCCAGTGAGCGGGAGGTCGTGGGTTCGAACCCCGGCCGGGTCATACCTAAGACTTTAAAATTGGCAATCTAGTGGCTGCTCCGCCTGGCGTCTGGCATTATGGGGTTAGTGCTAGGACTGGTTGGTCCGGTGTCAGAATAATGTGACTGGGTTAGACAGGAAGCCTGTGCTGCGACTTCTGTCTTGTGTGTGGCGCACGTTAAATGTCAAAGCAGCAGCGCCCTGATATGGCCCTTCGTGGTCGGCTGGGCGTTTAAGCAAACAAACAAACAAAAAAAACTTTTTAAGACCTGATTTTCTCAGTGTTTTGGAGGTCTTAAAAGGGAGTTCCACTGTACAAGAAAATAAATGTACAACCGTCTGCAGACAGGCTTTCAACTGTTGGTGTGCGGGCGGGGATGTAGGTCAGTCGGTAGCGCGCTGGATTTGTATCCAGTTGGCCGCTGTCAGCGTGAGTTCGTCCCCACCGTTCGGCGAGAGATTTATTTCTCAGAGTCAACTTTGTGTGCAGACTCTCCTCGGTGTCCGAACACCCCCGTGTGTACACGCAAGCACAAGACCAAGCCGGTGCGCACAAACAAGATCCTGTAATCCATGTCAGAGTTCGGTGGGTTATAGAAACACGAAAAATACCCAGCATGCTTCCTCCGAAAACGGCGTATGGCTGCCTAAATGGCGGGGTAAAAAACGGTCATACACGTAAAATTCCTCTCGTGCAAAAAACACGAGTGTACGTGGGAGTTTCAGCCCACGAACGCAGAAGAAGAAGAAGAAGAAGAACTGTCGGTGTGTAAATGAGTGAAAGGATGCTTCTCTCCAGTGTAAAAGCCCGGGTGGGTGTATGGTGATTAGGAGTAATTATTTGTGTGGGAAGGAATGTACCTTTAACTCACTATGTTCAAAATCAGGTCTTTTTGGTATTGATCATAAAGACTCAAAGACTCAACATTGTTACAAGAACAAGGAACATTGCCATGCAGTGTCGGGCGGTTATAGACATAAAATACATCACATTTACTAAGAATTAAGAATTACACACACACACACACAAAAACAACACTAAAACATATCGCACTAATTAAGAATAGAGAATGCTATTTCACACGAAGAATCAGTGCATAATTGTGCAATACTTGTTTCATCACTTTCTTTTCTCATATCGTATCAGCGCCATAAGAAACGTTCTCTCGAGACGCAAATTGATTCTGTCATTGCTGCTAACTGATGCGCTTATGCAATGATTTACTCAGATATGCGCCATGACTTTATATTACTGATTGAATGACTGTGAAAAGTGGAACCTGGTTGACTCTTCAGCCTTGGATTCGTCGTTGTCATATTTGTATTGCTGTTGGAGACCTAAACGTCTAGCAGTCGAAACCTGTGGTTTTTAGGACAACGAAATTGGTAAAGACGTTGGAGGAATAGAATGTGAATGCGTGATGTACCCGAAACCGCCGTCACGGTAGACTAATGTAAAACAGTGTTTTATTCGCAATGATTTATGTTCCCGAACACCATCTTATGTGTGCACGTTTATAGTAGTATTGGCGTATGGTATCAACATTTCAAAACTAGAACCAATCTTGGAGCGATTAATTTTCAGACAATGCATCGGCAAGGAAAAGTCCCTTAAGATTGTGTTCTTGTTTCTGTGTGTGTGTGTGTGTGAGTCAGTGTGTGTGTGTGTGTGTGTGTGTGTGTGTGAGTGTGTGTGTGTGAGTGTGTGAGTGTGTGAGTGAGTGTGTGTGTATGTGTGTGTGTATGTATGTGTGTGTGTGTGTCATAGTGTGTGTCTGTGTTTGTGTGTGTATGTGTGTGTGTGTTTGTGTGTGTGTGTGTGCGTGTGTGTGTGTTAGGTGTGTGTGTTTAAATTGGATGCGCGCGTGTGTGTGTGTGTGTGTGTGTGTGTGTGTGTTAGGTGTGTGTGTTTAAATTGGATGTGTGTGTGTGTGTGTGTGTGTGTGTGTGTGTGTGTGTGTGTGTGTGTGTAGAAAACACGAGGTTCTTGAAAAAATCGTCATATTAGAAACGGAGTGATAAACAGCAAGATAAAAACTCACCTCCCTCCCTCCCTCCCTCTCTACATCTGAGTTTCATCCCTTCTCCGCCCATCCAAGTAAACAACCCAACTTGACACGCACTAACCAGACCAGACCAGCTCAATCCGCACACTTAGGTCTCGATACAATAACACAAAGTTGTTTTCCTCAATAAACCCTAGCTTGCCACGCACAAAAATGTCTCGGTCCAATCTAAGTCAAAAATAACCCCACTCCATTTACGATGAAAATAGACCCTCTCGAGTTTTCGGTCTATCCTTGCTGCTATAACCTTGTTGCAACCACTGGGCATAAAATCAAATGTATGCAATCACGTAGACGCGTGCTGCTAAATAAAACCTGATAAATCTAGATCGATGGACCCCAAACGATTCGCACGAACCCTTGAGCACGTAAGCGACAGGGAGCTACTCTAGCGTAAATACGCCGACCGTCTGCGCCTGCGTCACAGACGTCACGAGTGTTCCAGTCCAATCAGAAGCGATTTGACGCTATGACGGCGCTTGACGTCACTCGATGACGCGGGGAGGGGAATTTCCGGTGCGGCCAAGGTGAGGATGAAAAGGTTATGACGCTGTGGATGTTGACGTCTTTTTTTCGTTTCTTCCTTCGTTTCTCTCTCTGTCTCTGTCTCTGTCTCTGTGTGTCTCTGTCTCTGTGTGTCTGTCTGTCTCTCTCTCTCTGTCTCTCTCTCGCGCGCACACACACACACACACACACACACACACACACACACACAAACCTCTAACATCCATTTTGTATATTTTTCACTGCCTAGACTCACGCTGCTCTTCTTTTATTATGGATATTTCAAGTCCAAAGAAGCCAATGTTTTTCTTATAGAAATGCATACCTTGAAACTGAAACCACACGGTGACTGACAAGTTGTTAGCTGGGAACACATCTAATACAGTTAGATAGCCTGTTCTGTAAAACGTACAGATTCTAAAAAGGTAAATGCGAGAATTTGTGTTTCACTGTTTCAACATAGCTCTTACGGTTACATTTTTTTCTGAGTCTGTTATGGAATCAACGATTCCATTTCGACTGCCAACAAAACAGGCTAGCGAATATTTTAGTAGCAGCAAAAATAACTTCGTGACTATAAAGAGTACCTGTTTGTGTAAAGAGGATTGATAATTAACTCAAAGCGAGTTTTCACAAAGAGTTAAATTTTCCCAGTTAAAACGAAGAGAGGTACAGAAAAGCGTGCTATCCCGCTCAGCGCGACCACTACCGCACTATTCTGGCTTGTCGATTTCACTGCCTTTGCAACGAGCGGTGGACTGACGAAACTACGAGTATGCGGTCTTGGTGAAACGATGCAGTGCGTTCAGTTTCATTCTGTGAGTTTGACAGCTTGTCTAAATGTTGTAATTTCGCCGTACGCGACTTGTTAAGACTTACTTTCTTCCATTGTTTATAGGTCTTAAAAGGGGTTCTAGTGTAAAAACAAAAACACAAAAAAACAGGCGACATAATTATACACCACCCTATAACACATCGACTGACCGACCATTCGACGACAGAAAGACATACAGTCTTAAGAATATTTTGAACAACGAACACAAGCTACAGCTAGATCAGCTGACGAACACACACACACACACACACACACACACACATACGTACATACGTACACACGTACACACACACACACACACACACACACACACACACACACACACACACACACACACACACACGAAAATAGACACACAAACATACTTGCATACTCATGCTCGCATACTCATACACACACACACACACACACATACACACACACACACACACACACACACACACACGCACGCACGCACGCACACACACACACATACACACACACACACACACACACACACACACACACACACTAACTAACTAACTAACTAACTAACTCTAACACTAATACTAACACTAAGGTTGAAACTTTAATTTTTAGATGCCCTTATTAAATAGCCTTTATTTAAATTTAAAAAACCCTGTGTGCACGAATCGATGCATTTGTAAAACATTATTTTGTATTACCTTTGTCTGTGCTTGGTGGTTGGGGGGACTGGAGGTGGGGGGGGATGTAGAACAAGTTCTATTTTAGTCCAGGACGAAGATATCATATTGGAACATCGGAAAGAACATTCACGTGCTTTTCCTTCCTAATTCTCCCCTTAACAAGCAAAACAAAAGACTGCCAAACTAGCACTCGAGCCCCCTTTTTGCCCTCATCAGTCCATATTTAGATAATAAGATTTGCCTCTTCCGTTAAAGATAATCTGCATCCCTGCGCCCAGTTCCGTACACAGATAATCCCCTGTGTCTCTCGACACAAACAAAGCAGTTTAAAAACAATTTCAAATTCTCCCTTAAAAATCCAATGAAACGAGCACTGGAGCCCCCTTTTTGCACTCATCAGTCCAAACTCAGATAATAAGATGTTTTCTCTTCCAATCCGTAACATATACTCCGCATCCCTGCGCGCAGTTCCGTACACAGATAAACCCCTGTGTCCCTGGACACATACAAAACAGTTCAAAAATCATGCAGGATTCCGTGGGCGAAGGCCGAGGAAAGAGCGAGGGTTTGTCGCTTGAAAAGGGCTTGTCGGATCTGGGGACAGTATTGGTCCAGCTGTCTTCCTGCAACAGGGGAAGAAAGTGTACTGGGGTGCCCTTAGACTGCCCACTCATGGAGGAAATTAAGATTTAAGTCGAACAAAAAGCGAACGACGAAGAAGAAGAAGTCGAACAAAACAGATTTTAATGAATGGTTACTGTCCACACAGGAGGGGGGAGGGGAGGGAGGTGGGTGCGCGTAAATGTGTGTTTGTGTGTGTGTGTGTGT
>NW_027128844.1:115304-143393 GCF_037325665.1 Littorina saxatilis
AACAAGTCGCGTAAGGCGAAAATACAACATTTAGTCAAGCTCAGTCGAACTCACAAAATGAAACTGAACGCATTGCATTTTTTTCCGCAAGACCGTACACTCGTAGCATCGTCTGTCCACCGCTCGTGGCAAAGGCAGTGAAATTAACAATCCGAAAGAGCGCGGTAGCGGTTGCGCTGAGGAGGATAGCACGCTTTTCTATATCTCTATTCTTTTTAACTCTCTGAACGTGTTTTTAATCCAAACATACCATATCTATATGTTTTTGGAATCAGGAACGAACAAGGAATACGATGAAATTGTTTTTAAATCGATTTTGGAAATGTAATTTTAATCATAATTTTTATATTTTTAATTTTCAGAGCTTGTTTTTAATACGAATATAACATATTTATATGTTTTTGGCATCAGAACATGATGAAGAATACGATAAACGTAATTTTGGATCGTTTCATAAAAAAAAATTAATTAGAATTTTCAGATTTTTAATGACCAAAGTCATTAATTAATTTTTAAGCCTCCAAGCTGAAATGCAATACCAAAGTCCGGCCTTCGTCGAAGATTGCTTGGCCAAAATTTCAATCAATTTGATTGAAAAATGAGAGTGTGACAGTGCCGCCTCAACTTTTACAAAATTTTGGATATGACGTCATCAAAGACATTTATAAAAAAAACTGGGGATATCATACCCAGGAACTCTCATGAAAAATTTCATAAAGATCGGTCCAGTAGTTTACTCTGAATCGCTCTACACACACACACACACACACACACACACACACACACACACACACAAACACACACACAAACACACACACAAACACACACACACACACACACAAACACACACACACATACACCACGACCCTCGTCTCGATTCCCCCCTCTATGTTAAAACATTTAGTCAAAACTTGACTAAATGTAAAAAATAAAAAAAACCCAGACTGGACGGAATGCCGACAGAGCATGCACACGAAAAAGGAAACAGATGAAGGAAAACAAAGCTCGGGGAGTTAAAAATAACCACACAAAAAAAACAGAAAAAACAAAGACGATAACGACAACGATTGTAGTTTTGATGATGAAGATGCTGGTGGTGGCGGTGATGATGACGATGATGATAATGATGACGATGTAGACGGAAAGACCGCCCTGATATAGCCCTTCGTGGTCGGCTGGGCGTTAAGCAAACAAACAAACAAACAAACAGACGGAAAGAACCACGTTCATCGATGACGACGACGACGACACGCCACACCGGCGCTATGACGAAACATTTGTATAAGCCCGCGTCGGAAATTGTCGTTTTCATTGTCACACTATCTTGTTTATCTATATAAGCCATTGTCAAACTATCATTTCCGTTTGCATCGATTTTTTTTCCAAGTTTTAAGATACTTTCAAATATTCGTACACTCTGCGTAGGCTTGCCATGTTGTTTACGCCGAGATGGAAATGATGAGTCGCCCACTCTAGTCTTGTTTTGCTCTTAGATGTGCTGCAACTCATGCGTGCAAAAATAACAAGTTGCATGAAGCGATATACAAACATTTAGTCAATATGTCTGCCTGAGACTAAAAGCCATACCCGAAAACCGAGATGGGTCACGCTCGTCTCCGCGAAGTATGCGGACATAGCACCTAAATAATTTATTTTCTTTAATTGTGAGCACAATCTAGAGTAAACATGACCTATCTTTATATTTTCGTTGGATTCAGGAAATGATAAGGATTACAATGAAAAATGTGATCCATTACTGACATATTGATTAGAATTGTGAGAATGTGTACGAAGAAACTAATTCATTCTTTTTCAAACTTCCACGCTAAAATGCAATCCCATAGTTCAGACTAAAGTTTCAATTTATTTGGTTGAAAATGAGGTTGTCACAGTGCCGCCTCAACTTTTACAAAAAGTCGTATATGATGTCATCAAAGACAGATATGGACAAAATGAGAGGGAGAAAAACACGTCAGGGGATATCATCTGTAAGAACAAAGTTTCATGAAGATCTGTCCAGTAGTTTTCTCGGAATCCTTCTAGACACACGCACACACATATATATGTCACAGTAGAAACTAGAATTCAGTAGGATCCGGAATCCTACTAGTAGAGACTGGAATCTCAGTTTCTACTAGTAGATACTGGAATTCCAGTCTCAACTGGACTTTTTCAAGTTCAAACTGGAATTCCAGTATCTACTAGTAGATACCGGAATTCCACTTACAACTGGATTTTTTCCAGTTGAAAGTGGAATTCCGATATCTACTAGTAGAAACTGGAATTCCAGTTTCAACTAACAGCCAGTTCATGTTGGAATTCAGTTCAAATTGGAATTTCGCGATGGAGATGAATGTAGTTTCTTTTTTGTTTAAAATGAACAGTTGACTACTTTATTGAAAGCAAATCCATTGTTTAAAAAGACCCAACACCACAAACTGCATAGTCAAATCAATGAAAATCACATCAGACAACTTCAGGACATGTTCTTGCATTTCTTGCTGTGCGGGTGGCATTTGGTGCCACATGCAAGTTTGGCATCTTTGCACGGACACCTCTTTGTCATGCACGCGCCTGTGCACGTACAGACGGACCTGGCGACAGCTCCACGGTTTTGCCAACCAGTTGATGACCTGGAGGCTTGAATGAGGGACACTTCCTTAAGAGTCTGTGGGTTTACCACATTGAGATGTGGGAGGACCACACTGCTCATGTCCACAAGCTCCACCCCCCGAAACCAGTTTTTAACAATTCCAGTCGGGCAATACACCCGATAGACAGAATCACCGCCCCTCATCTTTGATTCCAGAATCTTGCAGGTCAAGAGCCGCACGTCAGTGTTGGTCCTGTCGGCACTGTGGATTTTCACTCCGACAGTGTGCCCGTTTTGGAATGATTGGGTCACGTCTTTTACCTTCTTTTGGTACCTCGTGTCTTGACGTCTGGCAGCCTTCAAATAGTTATTTCTGGCAACAAGTCGCTTCTCCTTGTGAGCCGTGTTCCCTTCTTCATTTTGCACTGTTGCAGTGCGTTTCCACAACACAAACTGTCCTACTTCTAATGGTTCATTCATAGGGTTGGCAATTGTAGGCACATGTGTAGGAACGAACACTTCGTCAACAGAAAACACAGCATGAGTGGTTTTAGTCACTTTCACACCATGCACAACGTCAAGATTTGTGTGCTCTGTGCCAGAACAAACGATGACGTTGTCGCTCAAAAGAAGATACTCCTTTCCTCGCTTGTGGCTGGTACAGGTAGTAGATGATGTACTTGGTGAATCCACGTTTTCTACAATGCCGAGAGAAGAACCACCAGCACCTGTGAAACAAACAAATTAAAATCGTCTACGCTGGTGTGAAAACCAAGAAAGGTGGTGTAAGGGTTAACCTGTTAACATCTTCAAACTAGTCTTTATAAATTGATAGAAAATATGGCACATTGAAAGTGTGTTGAGGGAAGTGTGAAGAAACTTACCAGTGGCATGCTGCTCAGGAGTGCTGAGAGAAGGTCCGAGAGGATCCTGAAAGTTGACTGCTTCTGAAGAACGGTCAGCACCTGTGAAACAAATAAAATGCAGTTGTATTTGCAACAGACATTTGCAGTCATTCTTCTTCTTCTCTGTTGGGAAATGTGACATGATAATGTGGCATGTATGTGTACACATTAATCACTGTGTACTAGTGTTTCGACGTTGAAGTGACACTAGTCCAATGGTTGCATGGCCAATATCTCTAAAACACAAGATTTTTAAAACCAATTCAGATAGAAGCATACCAGCAGTTGAAGGTCCGGGAGTTGGCAAAGAATTGTTGACTGGCTGCAGAACTGTATCAAAGACCACTTCACTCCACACAGTGATTCTCTCGTCGTCCTCGCAGCTGATGTCACTCTGGCTCCCTGACTGCACAACTGCACTTCTCTGACTCACGGCTGTGTCTTCTTGACTCAGAACTACACGCCCCACATTGTCCAGCCACACTGACTGCACGACTGCACCATCATGATTCAATGACTCAACGACTGCACCTTCCTGACTCAATGACTCGACGACTGCACCTTCCTGACTCAATGACTCGACGACTGCACCTTCCTGACTCAATGACTCAACGACTGCATCTTCCTCACTCACTGACTGCACGACTGCACCTTCCTGACTCAATGACTCGACGACTGCACCTTCCTGACTCAATGACTCGACGACTGCACCTTCCTGACTCAATGACTCAATGACTGCATCTTCCTCACTCACTGACTGCACGACTGCACCTTCCTGCCTCATTGTGGGAAGCATAACAAGCAGATCATTTGGCAAATCTTCTTCACGCACAATACCCTGAGCTGCAAATTCCTCCCAAACAGCTTGGTCCGAACGTGGTTTCTGACCAAATACAAGTTCATACGGTGTTGTCCCAGTTGCACTTGAAACTGATGTGTTGATTGAGTGAACCACAGACTTTAATCCCCTGCTCCATTGTGGGCCATTGGTATCCATCCATTTGCCTAGTTTCAATTGTAGGTCTCCGTTCCCCCTCTCAATGCACCCTGCACACAGTGAAGCAATCCCAGTTGGATACTGTCACCTTAAATAGAGGCCTTTTCAAGCCTAGGCCACTGCACTATGTCTGTAGCCCATATTTCAGGTTGTAAAGCTGATTTATAAAGCTGCTAGAGCAGTTTTAATTTGAGAAGTCGAGTGTATCATTCATCGAAAGGTTCATGGTACTGTCACAGTACCATTAAAGGGGTATGAAAGACCTAAACCGGAAGTAGAATTCCTTGAACGGCAGCTGATACATTACTCTATGAACTCTCATTATCCAGAAAATTAAGCCTGAAAGCCTGGTATTCGCTGAGAAACATCGGAAAACGCAAAATCAAAATAAACAATCCTTATCCGGAAGTGGTAAAAAAACAACGTTTTATTATCAAAAGGGAAGTGTGGCTTCGCGTCGGACATTGAGTTGGAATCTTCCAGGCTTCTCCCATCACATGGGATGATAAGATTCAGCCTTTAGGACCACTTCCGGATAATAATTGTTTAATTTGATTTTGAGTTTTCCGATGTTTCTGAAGTAATACTGGACTTACAGGCTTGAAACTTTGGATAATGAGAGTTGATAAGGTAATGTATCAGCTGCCGTTCAAAGATTTCTACTTCCGGTTTAGGTCTTTCATACCCCTTTAAGTGCCATGACCATTTCGACCATTTGGTATCAATTGAACCGTTATGGTGTGTAGTTTTTGAAAAGTGATGTAGTTGCAGCACTTTAGTACAACATGCCAAATGAACCCCTTGTTGCCCCAAAACGTCAAAATTTTGAAAAGTTCACTCATTCCCCTAATTTTTAAAAATGGCACTGTGTATTTCACTTTAAATGCAGTTAGACAGGCTTAGGAGATCAAACAGACCCAAATCGGTAACGTTGGATAACATATCGTTAATTTTGAAGAAAAAATAAGTTGGAAAAATGAAAAATGGCATTTTTTCCATATTTCACAGACAAGAGGTTAATTTGGACTTTTATGTAAAATTGAGGCACACCAAAATCACTTTTCAAATTTTACACCCCCAGACGGTTAAAATAACATCTATTTATCCATGTTAATCCATAGTTTGACTGATGTGATGAGAACGTTTTACCAAATATTGCTCAAATTCCATAATTTTTTTTAATACTTTTGATATATTCCCAGTCTTAATAACGCAATCCCTTCTCAAAATGCCTTAAAATACATCTGTAAAGGTCAAGGAAGTCAAACAGATTCATAATATGTTTTTAAATTAAAATTCAAAGTGCCGTTTTCCAAAACTAGGGGAATGAGTGAAAACTTCAAAGTTTCCTGGTTTTGGTAACAAGGGGTTAATCTAGCATGTTGTACTAAAGTGCTGCAACTGCGACATTAGTTTTCAAAACCTGGACATCATAGCGGTTCAGTTCATACCCATTTTAGCTTGTTATACCGCCAGTAAAAAAAAAAATCACAATCACAATCACCACTATGGAAATTTTAGATTAGACCTATTGCGTTAAATTTCGGTTTCATATTCCATGTTACCACAGGTAGGTCTGCCTCATTAACCCTTTCACTGCCGGGGTGTTTCAATTCAATGTCAGTAAAATGTGAAAAATGATCCGATTACGAAAAAAGCTGAATGTTTATCTTTTGACAGATGCAACAGACAAAACATGTTACCACCGGTAGGTCTGCCTCATTAACCCTTTCACTGCCGGGGTGTTTCAATGCATGGTCACTCTTCGACAAGAATGTTTTCTCTAACTGGCTAGAGTGCAGGACGGGTATACCCGTCTTGTAGGCACTGTAAGGGTTAATTTTCATTTCTGAAAAAAATACAAATAAAAACGAACACTTACCCTGACTTTCAGGATGTCTTGGGCGTCCATGGATGATCACTGTTCCAGGCCACAGATCACACACTTCACGTATCACGTTCGCCGTGAATTCTCTGCCATTGTCACTCTGCAGGAGGCGTGGTGGTCCAAAGGTGCAGAATTGGTCGAACAGATGACCTGCTACCTCTGCTGCAGTCTTGGATTCCAAGGGATAGGCCCAAGAAAACTTCGAAAAACAGTCCCTTGCATGCAGGATCCATTTAAAGTCCCTGTCAGGCCTGCTGCGGAAGTCAATGAGGTCGATTTGGACTCTGAGTAGAAAAGACAGATTGATCATTGCCTTTCCAGATGGAAGTGATTTCACCACCTGGCGCTGCCTGCAGCTGGGACAGGTCTTCAGGAACACACTGACTGCTGAGTGGTGGACTCCTGCGTAGTTTGCTTTGATTTCCGCCCACGTTTTATCCCTTCCCCCATGGCCAACATGAACGTGACATCGCGCAATTGTCGCAAACAATTCCTCTCTGGTCACAACCGGGCAGTTGGTTTTCTGGCAACATAGCATTGTCCTTGCCCCCACAACTTGTAATTTATAATGCTTTGCACACCTGTACTTGAATTTGGCACCTTCTGGACATTGCTGGCCCTTGTTCAGTTGCAGAGCTTTCACTATTTTTGTGTACTTCTCTTGGGCAATGCAGAAACATTCTCGTTTGCTGTCATCAAGACTCCGTATGTGTGCTTCTAAAAGAGAATAAAACAGAGTTTTCTGATCCTCTGACTCGGACTCCATCTTCAATCTTGACTGCTGTCTGTCACTGACACTTCACTCTGATCAACTGATCAAGACTCACTGTGAATAGAAGGGCCTCGGTTGTTCCATATTACTCTGGCTGGAGAACATTGGTCACTTTATTTGCAACAACAACTCAGATTCACGTGAAGAAGTCATTGTCACATCTAAGCTTTGTTTTCAAGTTGAACCCTCTCTGTGGATATGATCCCAGTTTCTTTTTCAGTTTTCAAATAATTCCAATTTCCATATTACTCTGGCTGGAGAACATTGGTCACTTTATTTGCAACAACAACTCAGATTCACGTGAAGAAGTCATTGTCACATCTAAGCTTTGTTTTCAAGTTGAACCCTCTCTGTGGATATGATCCCAGTTTCTTTTTCAGTTTTCAAATAATTCCAATTTAAACTGAATTCCAACATGAACTGGCTGTTAGTTGAAACTGGAATTCCAGTTTCTACTAGTAGATATCGGAATTCCACTTTCAACTGGAAAAAATCCAGTTGTAAGTGGAATTCCGGTATCTACTAGTAGATACTGGAATTCCAGTTTGAACTTGAAAAAGTCCAGTTGAGACTGGAATTCCAGTATCTACTAGTAGAAACTGAGATTCCAGTCTCTACTAGTAGGATTCCGGATCCTACTGAATTCTAGTTTCTACTAGGTCTATCTGAAGTCATTTAGTCAAATCTCGACTAAATTTTAAAAGAATTTAAAAAAATATAATAAACAAATATATTAATAAATTAATGAATAATAGAATAGATCAGTTGTAGCAAGAAGCGGTTGGTGTCTTGCCGCAGTCATCGTATCTGTAATTTTTCGTTTTCAACTTATTTCCGAGCTTGCCATTATTGTTTTTTGAAAGTGACCTTTCGCAGTCAACCTTGGAAAGCGGGAAGGGGGGGGGGGGGAGGATTTGGCTGTCAAGTTATCCTCCTTTTCACATTTAGTCAAGTAAAGTAAATTTTAAGGGGCTTTTTGTCCGTCAGGTCTTAATTGCCTATATTGGACATGAATTGGTTTATACGATTCGAGTTTTACGCCCTCATGGCTTTTTGATGTCTGCGTGTTTAGGTGGTATCAGCCATCTGCACTTATGGTAGAATGACCAAGATCTTTAACGTGCCATTGTGGTGACACGGGGGTGGGAGATGGATACCGTCTCTGGGTCTGCACATAAAGTTGACCCGTGTCCGTCCCGGCCCGGATTCGAACCAGCGACCTCTCGATCACAAGTCCAGTGCTCTACCACCTGAGCTACTCGGGCCCCCCTTTAGTCAAGTTTTGACTAAATGTTTTAACATAGACGGGGAATTGAGACGAGGGTTGTGGTATGTGTGTCTGTGTGTGTGTGTGTCTGTGTGTGTGTGTGTGTGTGTGTGTGTGTGAGTGTGTGTGTGTCTGTGTGTGTGTGTGTCTGTGTGTTGAGCGATTCAGAGCAAACTACATGGGTATGATATCCCCAGACAGTTTTCTCATTTTTTCCGAGAAATGTCTTTGATGACGTCATATCCGGCTTTTATTGATTGTTGAGGCGGCCCTCAGTCCGGACTATGGGATTGCACTTCAGCTGGGATGCTTACAAATTAGCTAATTAATTTGCCCATTAAAGTTGTCATTTAAAACGAATTTTCTATTACAGATTAAACAAATTATTGCATTGTGTTCCTCTTCTTCTCCTGATTTCAAAAATGTAAAGATATGTTAGGTTTACTTTACAAACGCGCTCAGAATTAAAGAAAATAGGTTGAGTATAATGTTCGCATGTTTCGCGGAGACGAGCGTGACCTGTTTCGGTCTTCGGGTATGGTTAGCCGAGACTGTATGATTGTTGTCTCGCGGCGACGACTGCTTTTTTGGAGTTTGATGCCTACAGATTGACTCAATGTTTTTATATCGCTTCACGTGACTTGTTTCTTATTTGATAAACGCTTCTCCTGGCCAGACGGAGAGTTGGCGGTGTGTCGGACAAATGTGCAAACACGCGAACAAACAAACAAACAAACAGCAAAATGAAATTAGAGAGAGACAGAGTCAGAGACAGACACAGTGACGCAGAGACACACAGACACAGAATACGAATACGAATACGAATGTTTACTGCATATAGGCTGTCAGCCTTTTGCAAGGGAGTGGGGGGGGGGGGGGGGGGAGAGAGGGAGGTACTATAGGTCGAAGTACAATAAATGTTGCTTTCTTAAACCGAATGATGTACACTTTCGCGGTGAAGAATCTTCTCGCTACTGGAAAGTCTCATAGCGAGTTGTGTTGCTCACGTGTGTAAGAAATGTCCGTCACACACACACAACCTCTGTAGGCTGTAAACCGTGTAGTTGCTTTTACTTTAACCGAGGTACAGTCTCACCACCGCCACCAGAATGTTCAAGTTGTTCGTCACAGACACAGAGACAGCAACATCGGCATCAACGTCTCGGTGTAGGGACAACGACAATACAAAAGATAGAAAGAAGAAAGAACGAAAGAAAGGAAAACATGAACACACAAATCGAGAGACGTGACAGCATGAATATGATGTCAAATATGAGTATGATTACCTTGAGTTTAATTTTTTTTTTTACATTTTCACTAATCTAATTTGTCCATGTAGATTAAAGCAGAGGCGGAAATTATTCGATTGTTTATTGTTGTTTTTGCTTTGTTCCGCTTTCAGTTTGATTCAAAAGATGTTTTGATGCTTGGAAGTTTATCACTGACACGTTCACAAGCATACACATAAATAGATACACCTACGCAGCCAGAGACACACATCTACAGACGAAAACTAACACACAAACAAACACACACACACAAACACACACACACACACACACACACACACACACACACACACACACACGCACACACACACACACACACACACACACACACACACAAACACACACACACACATACGCACACACACGCACACACACACACATACGCACGCACACACACCCACACACACACACACACAAACACGCACACACACACACACACACACACACACACACATACTTCCGCCACAACCACTTTCTGCTTTCTTTCTCCAACCCCGCTTCCCTCTCTCCTATTCCCCCTCCCCCCTCCCCAACATACTCACACACAAACACAGATAATTATTTACGCTGAGCATTGTCACATCAGGGAATAGAGATAGATAACAATGATTTTTCGCCCACAGCCCAAGGAACGAGGCCGTTCACTCCACTGCATTGCGAAATCCCGCGCTGCGAATTCTCAATGAGTTTCTACAGAGTAGAACGGAAGAAAAAACAAAACTCCTGCGCTTTCATTCAAATACAGTGAATGTAAATCATCGCATATAGGACTGCCTTCCAGCGCACGTTATTTGGCTTACATTTAGGACAAATAATTATCACTGATAATAAAGATACAGAGACACACGCGCCATTTGGGAAATACTTCCGTTTCTGTGAAAAAGACAACAACAAAACAAAGACGTACAGACAACCATAGAGCAATTTGTTTGTTTGTTTGCGCCATATCAGGGCGGTGCTGCTTTGACATATAACGTGCGCCACACACAAGACCGAAGTCGCAGCGCAGGCTTCATGTCTCACCCAGTCACATTATTCTGACACCGGACCAACCAGTCCTAGCACTAACTCCATCATGCCAGATTGCCAATTTTAAAGTCTTAGGTATGACCCGGCCGGGGTTCGAACCCACGACCTCCCGATCACGGGGCGGACGCCTTACCACTAGGCCAACCGTGCCGGTCCATAGAGCAATATTTTATATCTTTGAAGTAACATTTATATACTGATGAAGTCTGATTTTGATTATGAACATACAGAATTAAAAAAACAAGAAAGGTCAGTGATTGGAACGTTTATTTTTATTTTATTTATTTATTTATTTATTTATTTATTTATTTATTTACGAGGATTTATATCGCGCACGTATCTCACCACACAAGGCGACTCAAGGCGCATGTTACCTATTAATGCCGTGTGAGGTGGACATTTTTACACAATATATCACGCATTCACCTCGGCCAGTAGATCAACAGGCAGGGGAAGACCTGGAGCCAGATCGAAAGGGCAGCCCAGGACCGTGTCGGATGGAGAATTGTCGTCGATGGCCTATGCTCCCCCGAGGGTTCATAACGGCCTAAGTAAGTAAGTAAGTACACGGGTATTTTGGTGGACATTTTTATCTACGCCTATACAATTTTGCCAGGAAAGACCCTTTTGTCAATCGTGGGATCTTTAACGTGCATACCCCAATGTAGTGTACACGAAGGGACCTCGGTTTATCGTCTCATCCAAAAGACTAGCACTTGAACCCACCACCTAGGTTAGGAAAGGGGGGAAAAAATTGCTAACGCCCTGACCCAGGGTCGAACTCGCAACCTCTCGCTTCCGAGCGCAAGTGCGTTACCACTCGGCCACCCAGACCAGACCGTTTAACTTCTGGCAATGCAAAACGTGACAATCACATAATAAGCTTCGGCATAAATTAAACCTTTCAATAACTTACCATTCTTGTTTCTTGATTCTGAATTCTGGAATGTTAGCAGTCAATATGCTATTGGATTTATGAACATTTGGTTTGTTGAGTGGTAGTCGAAATCTGGGAATGGAATGTAAAATAGGCACACAAATTAAAACACAATGCATAAAAAGGGAACGATGACGTCGATGTCTTTCCTTTAGAAAAAGAAAAAGAAGAAGAAAAAAAGAAAGAAAAAAAGGAAATAAAGGGTTGAAAGCTTTGTCTTGAATTTCATCTGACGCTTACGGTCTGTGACCGAATAAATAAAATGTCAAACTTTTCTTTTTCATATTCTTCTTAAAGGCACAGTCTTTTCCGATAAACCGTCTCACCGCTCGGGCCTTCACATGGGATAAAGCCATCACTCCACTTGCACATATACAACAAATCAGCATCTAGACTGCTTCCCGTTGACTATTTGATGAATGAAGTTTTCAAACTTTAAAAAAAAATTTTTTTTTACTAAAAACGTTTATTTAATAAACAAGCCTACCTACTTTACAAAGAAAGCAATTGGAATATTTATTTTTGGAATGTGACCAAGTGGAGGGAAGACTTGATGTGAAATTCTAGCAAGATCTGAAATGACGCGCCTGTTTTTCACGGGATGGAGTGTGCCTTTTAATATAGGATCGTTCCCGTGTAAGGATCATGCAGGCCGCCGCAGATCCGCTTAGCACTTTGCATGGGATAAGACGGGCGCAGTGGCGTGGTGGTAAGACGTCGGCTTCCTAATTGGGAGATCGTGAGTTTGAATCCCGGTCGCTGCCGTCTGGTGGGTTAAGAATGGAGATTTTTCCCATCTCCCAGGTCAACTTATGTGCAGACCTGCTAGTGACTTAACCCCCTTCGTGTGTACACGCAAGCACAAGACCAAGTGCGCACGGGAAAAGATCCTTTAATCAATGTCAGAGATCGGTGGGTTATAGAAACACGAAAATACCCAGCATGCCTCCCCCGAAATCGGCGTATGGCTGCCTGAATGGCGGGGTAAAAACGGCCATACACGTAAACATCCACTCGTGCTAAAAACATGAGTGAACGTGGGAGTCTAAGCCCATGAACAAAGAAGAAGAAGAAGAAGAAGAAGAAGAAGCATGGGATAAGAGCATACTTTCACTTGAACAAACATCCCAAAATCAACAGCCGTGTTGCGCCCACCGCAACGACTGACTGACTATTGGGGTTTAACGTCCTCTTAGACCAACTGGTCTATATTGGGACAGGTATTGGTAATACGCTGAAGATATGGTGTGATACTTTGATTCGAACAAGCCCGCATTGGGTCTGTCTCGTCAAAATATCGAAAATACGATCATGATAATCAGAGACCAGAGATGATGCATGCGTGTCTTCGTGTTTTCCAAGCCCTGAGACTTTCGCTGTGAACGTGGGATTCTTTTTCGTGCGCATGTGTGCACACGGGGGTGTTCGGACACCGAAGAGAGTCTGCACAAAGTTGACTCCGAGAAATAAATCTCTCGCCGAACGTGGGGATCGGACCCACGCTGATAGCGACCAACTGGCTACAAAGCCAGCGCGCTACCAACTGAGCTACGTCCCCGCCCCTCACCGCAGCGTCCTGATATCCCTCCCTCAAGTGGGATGGAAAATCGACAAGTCTGGCAGCGGAACGAAATTCAGATTGACACCGGTGTCAGTTACAGTGGACCCCCCCCCCTCCCCCCGCCCCTTTAAGACCCCCAGTTTAAGACTCCTTCCCTTTTGAAGACCCTGTTTTCTCAGACTTTTTGTTCACAACCTCAGTAAACGTACTCCAATGTTAAGACTCCCGCCTTTTTAAGACCGCAACACGGTTGGCCTAGTGGTAAGGCGTCCGCCCAGTGAGCGGCAGGTCGTGGGTTCGAATCCCGGCCGGGTCATACCTAAGACTTCTATACTTAGCAATCTAGTGGCTGCTCCGCCTGGCGTCTGGCATTATCATGTGGGGTTAGTGCTAGGACTGGTTGGTCCGGTGTCAGAATAATGTGACTGGGTGAGACAGGAAGCCTGTGCTGCGACTTCTGTCTTGTGTGTGGCGCACGTTAAATGTCAAAGCAGCACCGCCCTGATATGGCCCTTCGTGGTCGGCTGGGCGTTAAGCAAACAAACAAACAAAAAACCTTTTTAAGACCTGATTTTCTCAGTGTTTTGGAGGTCTTAAAAGGGAGTTACACTGTACAAGAAAATAAATGTACAACCAAATTCCCGTCTGCAGACAGGCTTTCAACTGTTGGTGTGCGGGCGGGGATGTAGCTCAGTCGGTAGCGCGCTGGATTTGTATCCAGTTGGCCGCTGTCAGCGTGAGTTCGTCCCCACGTTCGGCGAGAGATTTATTTCTCAGAGTCAACTTTGTGTGCACACTCTCCTCGATGTCCGAACACCCCCGTGTGTACACGCAAGCACAAGACCAAGTGCGCAACGAAAAAGATCCTGTAATCCATGTCAGAGTTCGGTGGGTTATAGAAACACGAAAAATACCCAGCATGCTTCCTCCGAAAACGGCGTATGGCTGCCTAAATGGCGGGGTAAAAAACGGTCATACACGTAAAATTCCACTCGTGCAAAAAACCCACGAGTGTACGTGGGAGTTTCAGCCCACGAACGCAGAAGAAGAAGAAGAAGAAGAACTGTTGGTGTGTAAATAAGCGAAAGGATGCTTCTATCCAGTGTAAAAGCCCGGGTGGGTGTATGGTGATTAGGAGTAATTATTTGTGTGGGAAGGAATGTACCTTTAACTCACTATGTTCAAAATCAGGTCTTTTTGGTATTGATCATAAAGACTCAAAGACTCAACATTGTTACAAGAACAAGGAACATTGCCATGCAGTGTCGGGCGGTTATAGACATAAAATATATCACATTTACTAAGAATTAAGAATTGCACACACACACACACAAAAACACCACTAAAACATATCGCACTAATTAAGAATAGAGAATGCTATTTCACACGAAGAATCAGTGCATAATTGTGCAATACTTGTTTCATCACTTTCTTTTCTCATATCGTATCAGCGCCTTAAGAAACGTTCTCTCGAGACGCAAATTTGATTCTGTCATTGCTGCTAACTGATGCGCTTATGCAATGATTTACTCAGATATGCGCCATGACTTTATATTACTGATTGAATGACTGTGAAAAGTGGAACCTGGTTGACTCTTCAGCCTTGGATTCGTCGTTGTCATATTTGTATTGCTGTTGGAGACCTAAACGTCTAGCAGTCGAAACCTGTGGTTTTTAGGACAACGAAATTGGTGAAGACGTTGGAGGAATAGAATGTGAATGCGTGATGTACCCGAAATCGCCGTCACGGTAGACTAATGTAAAACAGTGTTTTATTCGCAATGATTTATGTTCCCGAACACCATCTTATGTGTGCACGTTTATAGTAGTATTGGCGTATGGTATCAACATTTCAAAACTAGAACCAATCTTGGAGCGATTAATTTTCAGACAATGCATTGGCAAGGAAAAGTCCCTTAAGATTGTGTTCTTGTTTCTGTGTGTGTGTGTCTGTGTATGTGTGTGTGTGTGTGTGTGTGTGTGTGTGTGAGTGTGAGTGAGTGTGTGTGTATGTGTGTGTGTATGTGTGTGTGTGTGTGTGTTTGCGTGTCATAGTGTGTGTGTGTGTGTGTGTGTATGTGTGTGTGTGTGTGTTTGTGTGTGTGTGTGTGTGTGTGTTTGCGTGTCATAGTGTGTGTGTGTGTGTGTGTGTGTATGTGTGTGTGTGTGTGTGTGTGTAGAAAACACGAGGTTCTTGAAAAAATCGTCATATTAGAAACGGAGTGATAAACAGCAAGATAAAAACTCACCTCCCTCCCTCCCTCCCTCTCTACATCTGAGTTTCATCCCTTCTCCGCCCATCCAAGTAAACAACCCAACTTGACACGCACTAACCAGACCAGACCAGCTCAATCCGCACACGTAGGTCTGGATACAATAACACAAAGTTGTTTTCCTTAATAAACCCTAGCTTGCCACGCACAAAAATGTCTCGGTCCAATCTAAGTCAAAAATAACCCCACTCCATCTACGATGAAAATAGACCCTCTCGAGTTTTCGGTCTATCCTTGCTGCTATAACCTTGTTGCAACCACTGGGCATAAAATCAAATGTATGCAATCACGTAGACGCGTGCTGCTAAATAAAACCTGATAAATCTAGATCGATGGACCCCAAACGATTCGCACGAGCCCTTGAGCACGTAAGCGACAGGGAGCTACTCTAGCGTAAATACGCCGACCGTCTGCGCCTGCGTCACAGACGTCACGAGTGTTCCAGTCCAATCAGAAGCGATTTGACGCTATGACGGCGCTTGACGTCACTCGATGACGCGGGGAGGGGAATTTCCGGTGCGGCCAAGGTGAGGATGAAAAGGTTATGACGCTGTGGATGTTGACGTCTTTTTTTCGTTTCTTCCTTCGTTTCTCTCTCTGTCTCGGTCTCTGTCTCTGTGTGTCTGTGTGTCTGTCTGTCTGTCTGTCTGTCTCTCTCTCTCTCTCTTTCTTTCTATCTATCTCTCTCACACACACACACACACACACACACACACACACACACACACACAGACCTCTAACATCCATTTTGTATATTTGTCACTGCCTAGACTCAAGCTGCTCTTTTTTTATTATGGATATTTCAAGTCCAAAGAAGCCAATGTTTTTCTTATAGAAATGCATACCTTGAAACTGAAACCACACGGTGACTGACAAGTTGTTAGCTGGGAACACATCTAATACAGTTAGATAGCCTGTTCTGTAAAACGTACAGATTCTAAAAAGGTAAATGCGAGAATTTGTGTTTCACTGTTTCACTCTTACGGTTACATTTTTTTCTGAGTCTGTTATGGAATCAACGATTCCATTTCGACTGCCAACAAAACAGGCTAGCGAATATTTTAGTAGCAGCAAAAATAACTTCGTGACTATAAAGAGTACCTGTTTGTGTAAAGAGGCTTGATAATTAACTCAAAGCGAGTTTTCACAAAGAGTTAAATTTTCCCAGTTAAAACGAAGAGAGGTACAGAAAAGCGTGCTATCCCGCTCAGCGCGACCACTACCGCACTATCCTGGCTTGTCGATTTCACTGCCTTTACCACGGGCGGTGGACTGACGAAACTACGAGTATGCGGTCTTGGTGAAACGATGCAGTGCGTTCAATTTCATTCTGTGAGTTTGACAGCTTGTCTAAATGTAGTAATTTTGCCGTACGCGACTTGTAAAGGCCTACTTTCTTCAATTGTTTATAGGTCTTAAAAGGGGTTCTAGTGTAAAAAAAATAAAAAAAATAAAAAAATAAAAAACAGGCGACATAATTATACACCACCCGATAACACATCGACTGACCGACCATTCGACGACAGAAAGACATACAGTCTTAAGAATATTTTGAACAACGAACACAAGCTACAGCTAGATCAGCTGACGAACACACACACAAACACACACACACGTACACACACACACACACACACACACACACACACACACACACACACACACACGAAAATAGACACACAAACGTACTCGCATACTCATGCTCGCATACTCATGCACACACACACACACACACACACACACACACACACACACACACACACACACACACACACACACGCACACACTAACTAACTAACTAACTAACTAACTAACTAACTCGAACATTAATACTAACACTAAGGTTGAAACTTTTATTTTTAGATGCCCTTATTAAATAGCCTTTATCTAAATTTTAAAAAACCTGTGTGCACGAATCGATGCATTTTTAAAACATTATTTTTCATTACCTTTGTCTGTGCTTGGAGGTTGGGGGGACTGGAGGTGGGGGAGGGGGGATGTAGAACAAGTTCTATTTTAGTCCAGGACGAAGATATCATATTGGAACATCGGAAAGAACATTCACGTGCTTTTCCTTCCTAATTCTCCCCTTAACAAGCAAAACAAAAGACTGCCAAACTAGCACTCGAGCCCCCTTTTTGCCCTCATCAGTCCATATTTAGATAATAAGATTTGCCTCTTCCGTTAAAGATAATCTGCATCCCTGCGCCCAGTTCCGTACACAAATAATCCCCTGTGTCCCTCGACACAAACAAAGGAGTTCAAAAACCATTTCAAATTCTCCCTTAAAAATCCAGTGAAACGAGCACTGGAGCCCCCTTTTTGCACTCATCAGTCCAAACTCAGATAATAAGATGTTTTCTCTTCCAATCCGTAACATATACTCTGCATCCCTGCGCGCAGTTCCGTACACAGATAAACCCCTGTGTCCCTGGACACATACAAAACAGTCCAAATATCATGCTGGATTCCATGGGCGAAGGCCGAGGAAAGAGCGAGGGTTTGTCGCTTGAAAAGGGCTTGTCGGATCTGGGGACAGTATTGGTCCAGCTGTCTTCCTGCAACGGGGGAAGAAAGTGTACTGGGGTGCCCTTAGACTGCCCACTCATGGAGGAAATTAAGATTTAA
The DNA here is from genome assembly GCF_037325665.1 of Littorina saxatilis. Taxonomy (NCBI): domain Eukaryota; kingdom Metazoa; phylum Mollusca; class Gastropoda; order Littorinimorpha; family Littorinidae; genus Littorina; species Littorina saxatilis. The sequence continues at coordinate 133,444 of NW_027128844.1, forward strand.
GTCGAACAAAAAGCGAACGACGAAGAAGAAGAAGTCGAACAAAACAGATTTTAATGAATGGTTACTGTCCACACAGGAGGGGGGAGGGGAGGGAGGTGGGTGCGCGTAAATGTGTGTGTGTGTGTGTGTGTGTGTGTGTGTGTGTGTGTGTGTGTGTGTGTGTGTGTGTGTGTGTGTGTGTGTGTGTGTGTGTGTTTATGTGTGTGTTTGATTCACAAAAAGGTTATTGGTTTAGGTTAATTTGTTTGTTGTTTGTAACAGAGACAGATTTTTTGTTTCATATTTAAACAAAATTTTCATTCTAAGTTTTGGCAAAAAGATTGAAAAAATAGTGTCTTTTCCTAAAACCGACTGCTATTTTGTAGATGATTATTTTGAGGGAAAAAAGTGGGTTTTTTGCTTGTTTGAAACAGAGGCCTCTTTTGCGTCTTATTTAAATAAAAGTATACTTTTCCTTAATTAAAAAAGAAAAAGAGTCCACCAGAGCATGCATTTTCTGTTTCTGTTTCTGTCCCTTCGGATCTCTCTGCCTGCCTGCGCATGACCTAGGGGGGTCCGGGGGCATGCCCCCCCGGAAAATTTTGAAAAAAAGGATGCAAAATGGTGCAATCTGGTGCATTCTGAGGATGATCATTACCAGTTTCAGGCAGCAGATTTTGTCACTGATTAATACCCCCAAAATTGAAACTCAATGTAAAATAAAGAAATGCATACCTCATTCAATATTTTTATTTTTTGGCTGGGGGGGGTCCGGAAACCCTAGAACCCCCCCCCCCCCCCCCCCCTCGTTGTGGGGGTCAGGGGGCGAAGCCCCCTGAAGCTGACGGGTAGGTCATATTCTGAGATAAGAAAATGGTCGCTCCTTGCATAAAACGGCATAAAATAAGCAATAATTAAAAAAAAATTAAATAAGTAAGGTACATGTTTAGGCTAGGGGGGGGGGGGGTTGCGCAAACCCCATAACCCCCCCGGTAGTCCGGCCCTGTACACACATGCCGACACAATGTTGATCATTGCTTCAATAATTTGAAGATGGTGCTTGACAATTAACCACGTGAAATGAGTATTTCGGTGTTTAGCCAAAAATGTTAAAGTTTCTACCACAGACATACACACATACATACGCACGCACGCACGCACAGACAGACAAAGTTTACCATCGCATAGGCTACACTTACGTGAGCCAAAAAATCAAAAGTAAGATTACTTTCTGTGCAGAGTGGTAATTGTTTGCCGAATCATTTTTTTAACTGCAACCCATGTCAATTTGCGCAATTGATTCAAGAAACAAAAAACTGCTGTGCACATGAAGCTGCTAGGCTGTTGATTTTTAGAATAGGTCCAAGTTCATGTATTCTCTTGTCCCATGGACACATTCTGGGCAGATCTGAGATGATGAGTATGTTCGCCGCGAAGAAAAGTATCTTTATAAAGTGAAGGCCGAAAGGCTGGGATTATTTGGGTATGAGGTACAACGTAGACAGTACTATAGAAGGTCCCACAAAGTGGCTCTATGCCTTCCTTAATAGACGTTTTCCGGAAATAACTCTGTCAGGATGTACACTCGTTGTGGAAGAATTGCGCCCCGCAATATTATGCAGTGTCCGCTCGATATGACCCCATTTCTTTCACAAATATACACATCGGAGTTTACGATTTGTTGCGGCAATGCTGGATCGCTTACCCCGAATGATAGCCGACAACGTGTTTCGCCCTAGGACACGTGAGTTTAGCTTAAGGTCAAGATCACGACAGCGTGGGAAACTGATACGCGTGCTTAGCGATCTCTGACAAGTGAATCGTGGCTCCGGTGTGCAGATTTTCGAAAGAAAAAGACATCATATTGAGTGGACACTGCATCACATACACATCGGAGTCAGTTATTCGCTGCGATCGTGGTTTTAACTGGTCGACCACGGGTTTCCTGTATATACGAGGTCAGTGGGGCGCAACTCTTCCACTAAGCTTGCAAATCCTGACAGAGTTATTTCCGAAAATCGTCTATTGAGCCCGAAGTTGACTTTGCGAAGTTGTGTTACCAATAATGCAATGCCAAAGCTTCATGAAGCGAACATCTTGAAGTAGACTTCGCGAGATCGACTTCGCCCAATATTAAGCTTGAGGATTTCGACTCTTCTTTACACGAACTAACAGACTGATAGACAGACAGACAGACAGACGGAAAGACACTATGTGGACGCGTTTTTTCTTATTTGTTTAATGTTGAATTTCTGATCATCTAACGCTATTTGTTTTTAAATCTTTCCGTGTCTAGTTTGCATATTTCACTGTTTTACAAGCTGCAGGGGTATTAATACCAGTACTGTACATCAGAGCTGGACAGCATTTCATGGATATCAGCTCACCCATACACACACAAACACATGATAACTCACATGTAACTCCAGAGCATTAAAGGAACACGCTCTGCAAAATCAAAGGCCACATTACACTTACAAAATATCTAAGGAATTCTGGCATTCGTCGTTATGAACGTCACGAAATCTGAAATATGAAGACGTGATATATATATTCACTCCGAATAGAGTAGCCCACTGCTACCCCTTCCCCTCCCCCCACCTTTTCACTCCTCCTTTTACCTATTCAGCACACGTAACTTAATTGGTATCATCTTGCGCGAGCAAAACTGATACTGGCAGATATCAACACAACTTCTTGTAACCATCGACCTTGGTAACCATCGACCTTGGTAATTGTGCACGCCAGCTCTCCAGACTTCAGCATCAGACAGGCCGAGAGAAAGGTTCATGCATCCACGCCATGCATGCAGCAACAACCAAATCAAAATGTCTTAAGAATGATGACAGCTTCGACGGGATTTTAATGCAGTAATTATAAAACAAAGTTGGTAAAATGAGGGCACCAAGACGGCAGTAGGCATGGCTTTTTTAAACCCTAATCCCCTAAGTTGAAGAAGCCAAATCCATGATTGGACCAATTTTTTTATCCGTGGCAATGTAACTTACCACGCCATGTTCAAGACGAAAAGGAAGTTGAGAGCTTTACCTCCAACACAAAAACACCAAATAATTATTTCCGACAGGCTGTCTTACTAGTACTTGTTGCGGAGGGGAGGGGGGGGGGTGCTTCTTAATCAGGTCATAACCAAATTTAAAGGCACAGTGCAGCTCACAGCCTTCGGTTTCCGTTTTTGTTGCAGCTGAGTGCATTTACAGTTCAAAAATCCTCCTATGGTAGTAAAACAAACCCAAAACTACCCAACGACGACATCTGTGAAGCTCTGTGAAGTTTCTTGTTCACGCGAGTGCATAAATTAACCTAGTTATTACGTGGTGTTTGGTCGGAGTTCGATTCAACTGAGTGATTCCGGCCTCGATTTTGTTTTACACAAACTCATGATGACGTCTGACATAGTTTGCTAGTGACGTGTCTTTTTGTGCATGATGTGGTGATCTACCTGATCTAAATTTAGATCCAAAAATAGGTCAAGACCAGCCGGGTCCGAGTACGAAATTAATTCGTAAAAAAATCGCAGTTCTTGACTCTTTGGGTGCAAGTCAATGAAACTTGGTAGTTCTTCTAACGGATAGCTGCCTGAGGTATGACTAAAAGCCCCAGGGGCTCCGTGCACCTGGATTTGACAAGTTCAGTACCTTTAAGACAAGATTTAAATTGTATAACCTGCAACAAAGACGTGAAGTGACTGATGTCTTTACAATCAACACCGTTGCCTGAAGCTTTTTCTACACGCACACTTATGTATTCTTGAGACACGTCCGCCTTCATAACTAGCGCTTTGTCAGCGTCTTATCAATTCAAGGTATAGTACCTGAATACATTTGTCGGTTTCAAACATCCACACGAAATAGCTTTTTAGCCGCAGTTGATCCTTCAGGGGATATTAACGAGTAAGATACTAACAAGATGTGCAGATCAAACAGTTGTGTCTTACAAAACAACCTGTTTACTGAAACGTAGCTCTGACGATGTTTGTCCGTTATGTTCATTTCTCAGAAAAGATATGGATGATTTCTTAAACTTACAGGTAACTTTTAGCAAGACCAGCGAGTAAATGTCAAGTTTTATCTTTTTTTTCTTCGGTTTTAGCAGCTGACTTTTACATAACCATTTAACTTTTTTTTTACTCATTCTCACCTTACGTGGGTGTGGTTTCTTGCAGTCGAGGTAGGTATGCTGAAAATAAACATATTGAAGCGTCTCCTACTCATTTCCGTGCCCAGCCTCTCACCAATTTCCTATTATGGATTCTTCCTGGATCTTCACATTTCTTCACTGAGACCTTTAAGGCTGCCGTACTCGTAGCGTGCATTAATTAATTCATATTGTTAACATGTGCCAATAATGTTATAAAACTGTACCTAAGGGGATATAATAACGATTGGTTGTAGCTTTCGAACACAGACAAAAATTATTTCAGTATTGCAAAGTGGTGTTGATAGTGTCGAATGTAAACAGAACAGTCTCACGCCATCTTAGGGCGGGGATGTAGCTCAGTCGGTAGCGCTCTGGATTTGTATCCAGTTGGCCGCTGTCAGCGTGAGTTCGTCCCCACGCTCGGCAAGAGATTTATTTCTCCGAGTCAACTTTGTGTGCAGACTCTCCTCGGTGTCCGCACACCCCCGTGTGTACACGCAAGCACAAGCCCAAGTGCGCACGAAAAAGATCCTGTAATTCATGTCAGAGTTCGGTGGGTTATAGAAACACGAAAATACCCAGCATGCTTCCTCCGAAAACGGCGTATGGCTGCCTAAATGGCGGGGTAAAAAAACACCGGTCATACACGTAAAATTCCACTCGTGCAAAAAACACGAGTGTACGTGGGAGTTTCAGTCCACGAACGCAGAAGAAGAAGAAACGCCATCTTTGGTTTACGAAACGTCACGAAGTCCTGCAGAACTGTTGCTAAACAATGCAATAAAGAATTAATTATTTATCGTAATTGGTAAGGACTTCAAACCTAAAACTTTGCAGGAAGCTTAATTTATACATCCCCGCAACGATGGGGAAAGCCCTGGAAGTAATTAAACTAATTAAATAGGACTATGTGTTAGCCTTTAAAGGCACAGTTCTTCAAAAAACATGTTCGGCCCACTACCTCTGATCTGACCAGACTTTTACTTGGGGTAACATCATTTCTCTACTTAAGGTAACATCATTTCTCTACTTGGGGTAACATCATTTCTCTACTTGGGGTAAAATCATTTCTCTACTTGGGGTAACATCATTTCTTTACTTCGGGTAACATCATTTCTCTACTTGGGGTAACATCATTTCTCTACTTGGGGTAACATCATTTCTCTACTTGGGGTAACATCATTTCTCTACTTGGGGTAACATCATTTCTCTACTTGGGGTAACATCATTTCTCTACTTGGGGTAACATCATATCTCTACTTGGTTACGTACCAAAAATCAAGGTCCTTTCCGCGCAGAGTGGGCTTATTTTCTTCCTCTTCCAAATCATTAACTGGGTCCTTTTGGACTTTTTGCGTTCTGCAAATTTTATTTGTATTGCATTTTTTTTAATGAATTAAATTCGCAATTTGACACTACTAGTGTCCGTTAAGAAATGAATTCATCAACAACAACAAAATCCAACTCTGTACAGCATAGAAAGCAGGCCTTTGATTTTACGTATGAGTCTAACTGGACGAATGGCCCAATCCAATAGTTATCACAAAAGCAGGGCCTTATCTGAGGTTGTGAGTCGAATCGTTTACACGGAAAGGACTGTGCCTTTATTACTAACGAGAAACGTTGTTGGATGGTGAACTCCACAAAGATGACACTAAGGCAATTCATGTATAACTACTATTCAGATCCGTCCACGCAACTTTAATTTCGGAAGAGACATCGATAAAATCTCATTCTTGTTCCACACACACGAGGGCGTGAACGTCTCTCGTCAGTACTCTAGCACTCGTGTTTTAATTCCCTACATTGACGTACAAGATATAATGAAAGAATGAACGCTATCTTAGCTTCTGATGTTTGTGAATCCTTTTTTTACCTTTTTTACATTTAGTCAAGTTTTGACTAAATAAATGTTTTAACATAGAGGGGGAATCGAGACGAGGGTCGTGGTGTATGTGTGTGTGTGTGTGTGTGTGTGTGTGTGTGTGTGTCTGTGCGTGTGTGTGTGTGTAGAGCGATTCAGAGTAAACTACTGGACCGATCTTTATGAAATTTGACATGAGAGTTCCTGGGTATGATATCCCCAGAAGCTTTTTTCATTTTTTCGATAAATGTCTTTAATGACGTCATATCCGGCTTTTTGTAAAAGTTGAGGCGGCACTGTCACACCTTCATTTTTCAATCAAAGTGATTGAAATTTTGGCCAAGCAATCTTCGACAAAGGCTGGACTTTGGTATTGCATTTCAGCATGGAGGCTTAAAAATACTTTGGTCATTAAAAATCTAAAAATTGTAATTAAAATTATTTTTCTATAAAACGATCCCAAATTACTTTTATTTTATTTTTCAACATGTACTGATGCCAAAAACATATAGATATGTTATATTCGGATTAAAAACAAGCTCTGAAAAAAAAATATAAAAATTATGATTAAAATTAAATTTCCGAAATCGTTTTAAAAACAAGTTCATCTTATTCCTTGTCGGTTCCTGATTCCAAAAACATATAGATATGATATGTTTGGATTAAAAACACGCTCAGAAAGTTAAAACGAAGAGAGGTACAGTAAAGCGTGCTATGCGGCACAGCGCAACCGCTACCGCGCTAAACAGGCTCGTCACTTTCACTGCCTTTTGCACTAGCGGCGGTCTACGGTCATTGTGAAAAAAATGCAGTGCGTTCAGTTTCATTCTGTGAGTTCCACAGCTTGACTAAATGTAGTAATTTCGCCTTACGCGACTTGTTTTTACATTTAGTCAAGTTTTGATTTACTTTGCTCTTTCAAAAAATGGCAGTCAAGTTGGTAAAAGGAATACCATAGAAGTTAAGTGACCAACTGTATATTTGAATTTCATTTTTAATTGTTGGAAAAGCCTACTCTGACATTTCAGTTTGCTCATTTATCTTTCAAAACCGACGAAATGTCAATTCAGATGTTAAAGACTTGACGAAAAATCCGATTCTCAATGAATGAATTCAACTCATCTATAATCCCCCCCCCCCCCCCCTCCCTCTTGCGTTTTCATATTTCCTGTTCTTAATCTCTCTAAAATAACCGCCACTCAAAGACTGATTTTCTCAGTACCTTTGAGATTCTACAATATGTGTTCCAGTGTCCGTTAAGTCTATGAATGTTTGTCTTTCTTGTGAGTAAAAACCATTTAAATTGTAGATGGAGTTTACTGGGTGAATTCGTACGGGCATGTGCCCTTGGCCGGGTACCGTAACTGGCCTACTACTTCCCACTAAACTCATGCACTGATTAACCCGATTGTTTTCAGCGTAAAGGATGCCCCAAGCTGCGCAGACTGCAAACAAAAACACATCAATGTGTTGATTTTGCCTAACAGCCTACCACTGGACAGTCCTACAAAACAAAGTGTTCACCTTGAGGAGGTCAAGGCGGAGGTGCACCAAGTAAAATTGGGTGCCACCGAAGTGGATGGGAACAAGGGCGCGCGCGTTCTGATTGGTTGAAATCACAACAAATCTCTGTTGCAACCAATCCGACCCCGCGGCTGCGGTACTACCCATCAGTGACCCTCCACCACGAAATGAGTCGCATGTCACCTCGCGCGGTTCTGCGCTAGGCTTAATAAAAGTCCGGGGAGTGTCTGGTAACAGTGTGAAGGTCACCTTAGTCACAGGCTTATAACTCAAACAGTTTTTGCTCTTTTCTAAAACGGTTTTCACCACTGGATAGAGCATAAAAAACTCTTCAGGAAAATGTAAAAATATGAAAATCATGCAAAGGTGACATGCGACTCACACCGTCGTGGAGGGTCACAGTCTGTCTGAATTTATTATTTTGGGTTGTAGCCAGTTTCGCCTCGTGCGCCTCAGCACTGGATACCCAGCCCGCCCTAAAGAGAAGGAAAGCTGGGAAAAAAGTCGACGATCTAAGCCTCGCAGTACATACGTATGCAAGGCTATTCAGGGGAAAGAGTTCACACACAAAATAGTAGAGTTACATTACATCAAACACATGAGGGCGTATACAGTCGTCCTTGGAGTATCTCGTCTTTTTTTCGTTTTTCTTCCTTCTGTTTTTCTTTCATCCTATTTTCCCTTTTTTTTCTCTTTTTTTTTTTTTTTTTTGGGGGGGGGGGGGGGGGGGGTGTTAACCTGTGATTTGTAAAAAATGTAAAAACATTTTACAAATTACGTCGAACCTAAAACCACGATTTGTAAACATGTCAAAATTAAAAAATATCGCATTCCACAAAGTAATACTTTCCTTTTATTATTTGGGCCGGATAGCAAAGAAAGAACAAAAATCTAATAAATCCCTAGACTTTTGGGTAGCGCGACTCTGTTGCTGCTAGCTTTCCACTGGGAGAAAGCGACCCGAATTTCCCAGCGATGGGACAATAAAGAAATGAATGAAAAAACAAATCTAATAGATCCCTTGACTTTGGGGTAGCGCGACTCTGTTGCTGCTAGCTTTCCAATGGGAGGAAGCGACCCAAATGTCCCAGCGATGGGACAATAAAGTAAAGGAAAAAAATCTAATAGATCTCTTGACTTTGGGGTAGCGCGACTCTGTTGCTGCTAGCTTTCCAATGGGAGGAAGCGACCCGAATGTCCCAGCGATGGGACAATAAAGTAAAGGAAAAAAATCTAATAGATCTCTTGACTTTGGGGTAGCGCGACTCCGTTGCTGCTAGCTTTCCACTGGAAGGAAGCGACCCACATTTTCTCAGCGATGGGACAATAAAGTAAAGAAAAAAAATCTAATAGATCCCTTGGCTTCGGGGTAGCGCGACTCTGTTGCTGCTAGCTTTCCACTGGGAGGAAGCGACCCGAATTTCCCAGCGATTGGACAATAAAGTAATGAAAAAAATATATATATATTAGATCCCTTGACTTTGGGGTAGCGCGACTCTGTTGCTGCTGGCTTTCCACCGGGAGGAAGCGACCCGAATTTCCCAGCGATGGGACAATTAAGTAATGACAAAAACAAACAAAAACTCTAATAGATCCCTTGACTTTGGAGATGACAAGAAAATATCGGGCGCATTAATTTTACGTGATTTGTAAAACATTTTAGATTTTTTTTTTTACAAATCACGGGTGAACAGGGGGTTACTGTCGTGTGTTCCTCATTTCCAAGCTGCACACCAAACTTCAGCTCAATCGACCGATAGACACCAGAGATCCAGGGCCGGACCAAGTTCGTTTGAGAGGGGGGGGGGGGGGGGGGGGGTTCCAACTGAAGGCAGGGGTCCAAAGTCCACATTTTTTATTTCTCTGAGAGGTACATTGGTTGGCCAGGGGGGGGGGGGGGGGTCCGGAACCCCAGGAACCCCCCCCCCCCCAGATCCGGCCCTGGAGATCCAAGTGCAGACACTAGGATGAAATGACAAACAAACTGTCAAACAAATAGAGGAAATCCTATGCACCCCCATTTACGCGGGCGTAACAACCACTATTCGGGTTTGTTTTCCTTGTGTGGGAAGCGTAAGACCACGTCATGTTGACGTATTGCATCACCTACAGCGTATAACTCGCTGCAAAACAACAATAATTAGATTTTGTTTGATTTGTGTTGGAAATGTAATATAAGACCACGTACACCACGCCAAGTAACGTAACACTGCATCATACATCATACACAACAATATGTAACTGGCGTTTGGGTCATCAGTGATCAGAAAACGATCAGTGCAAGAAACGAGCTTCGTTTGAAATGTGACAATTAGTAGCTTTTTGCCTACACACTCAATGTGTTTACTGAAACCACGAGTTTATCACCTGGTCATTAATACTGGCCTATCCCTCAACCCACGAATTTCATGCAAAGTTGTACAGC
>NW_027128845.1:0-2500 GCF_037325665.1 Littorina saxatilis
GGCAAGTTGCTACATAGACGCTATGGTGATGCCAATTGTGTTAAAGATTCAACCCGTCTTGCTATCCTTAGCGGATTATGACTTTATTCAGTTATTCTGCAGAAAAACAGAAATGCTGGAGAAAAACTGTTTGTTTCTGCAGCATTTCTGCATAATGTCATCTTTCGCGAGAGCAACGTTTTTTTCTGCAGTAAAACAGTTTTACTGCAGTAACATTGAAATCAAGAATTCTGCAGTAAAACGGTGATGTTGTTTTACTGGAGAAAAACTGTTTACACTTTTTCTTCAGCATTTTGGCATTATTCAGTTATTCTGCAGAAAAACCGAAATGCTGGAGAAACACTGTCTTTTCTGCAGCATTTCTGCATAATGTCATCTTTCGCCGAAGCAACGTTTTTTTTCTGCAGCAAAACATTTTACTGCAGTAAAATTGAAATCAAGAATGCTGCAGTAAAACGGTGCTGTTGTTTACAGCAGAATACCTGTTTACACTTTTTCTGCAGCATTTTGTACTGGCTCATTATAATGTTGGAGCACGCGAGCCCCCCTCTGTCGAGAGATGGACTCATCCAGAATTACCAATAGTTGTGCGTGACATGAATGTATTTTGTCTGTCTGATTGGTACACTGCGGAACAAACCATTATACTATCCCAGGGGGCGACGAATACAAACGCTACTTTACAAGGTCGTTCGTTTTTCTCCAGAAAAACTGTCACAGACTATTCTGAAGAAAAAGTTAATCGCAATAATGCTGCAGAAAACCAAGTAAACATTATGCTTCAGAAAAGCTGTTTTACTGCAGTAAAAAAACGTTGCTTCGGCGAAAGATGACATTATGCAGAAATGCTGCAGAAAAGACAGTTTTTCTCCAGCATTTCTGTTTTTCTCCAGAATAACTGAATAATGTCATAATCCGCCAAGAGCCAGTACAAAATGCTGCAGAAAAAATGTAAACAGGTTTTCTGCAGTAAAAGAACAGCACCGTGTTACTGCAGCATTCTTGATTTCAATTTTACTGCAGTAAAATGTTTTGCTGCAGAAAAAAAACCGCTGCTTCGGCGAAAGATGACATTATGCAGAAATGCTGCAGAAAAGAACGGTTTTTCTCCAGCATTTGTCTTTTATGCAGAATAACTGAATAAAGTCATAATCCGCAAAGGATACCTTGCCTCCTGTTAAGAGTGGTCTGGTTCACTTGAGAAATGAGAGAGCTGTGTTTGTGACCCACTCTTCTGATTATTCTTCATCCTCGGTGTTCTTTCTCTATGTCTTTCTTGGTTGGCAGGGATTAACTTGATGGATGCTGTGGTAGCTAATCTCGCGTCCTGTCTTGGACAATGGGATGGATCGGGATGAAAAATGTTGCCGCTTCTTTTCCTTTTCCTTCCTTCTTGATCCTGCTTTTTCTGTTCCTGGTTTCCAAGTGACCTCGGGTACTTCACAGAGAGAGAGAGAGAGAGAGAGAGAGAGAGAGAGAGAGAGAGAGAGAGAGAGAGAGAGAGAGAGAGAGAGAGAGAGAGAGAGAGAGAGAGAGAGAGGGTGCACCGAGAGAGAGAGAGAGAGAGAGAGAGAGAGAGAGAGAGAGAGAGAGAGAGAGAGAGAGAGAGAGAGAGAGAGAGAGAGAGAGAGAGAGAGAGAGAGAGAGAGAGAGAGAGAGAGAGAGAGAGAGAGAGAGAAACCTTTTTAATATATTCGCATTTTCGTTCTCTTGAAAGTTTGTATTCGACACGGTTCATGTTTCTGCTTAATTGTCTTTGCAGTAGATAGTTCCTGCCTGCAAAAATGACGAATGTCAATCACGGACTCTATTGGAATGATGATTGCCCCCTGAAAGCAATGCTGATTATGAAGAAGAATTAAATTATTTCTTCCTTGTGCCAACAAAATAAAAGCAGTAGCGGGGTCTTGCTTAGTTCAGAATTCAGAGAGCAATGTGTTTCTGAACTACATTTTGGGCTAATTATTCTTCAACTTCGGTGTTTTTGTGTGTGCTTAAATCACATGGATTTACTTGATGCATGGACGCTTTGGTCGCTAATCTTGCTTATTTCTTAATATGGTTTAAAAGCTGGTTGAAAGCTTTTGGTCGGCTACAACTAGGTACCAGAATATTCCTGCCTTTCTCTCAGCTCCTGAAAAGCTGGTGGCACAGCCTTCGCTCGTTTAATTGTTCCGGCAGTGTAGGGTCGATTCGGTCCATTTTTGCACCGGATGTGGTTTTTTTCTCGTTCTTTCTTCTTCGTTGAAATAGGTACGTTTAGCCTGCAAAGAATAAAGGATGTTCTTGCAGAGTTCAGGAAATAATTGACAGCTACGACAAAACCATTGTGTAGGCATAATTGCCGCCTTGAGGCAATGCTGATTGTGAAGAGGATTCCAACTGTCTCCTTGATGGCAAGGAAAACGACAGGGTTGGTCTCGTTCACTTCAGAGCTGTGTTTTTGACCCTATCCTCTCATTATATCCCTCTTCCTCGTGTTTTGTTTTCGTTGTCTTTC
>NW_027128845.1:7500-18141 GCF_037325665.1 Littorina saxatilis
CCGAGAAGGCATAAGATGAAATTGTTTTTTAATCGATTCCGGAAATTTATTGCAATCATAATTTTCATATTTGTAATGTTCAGAGCTTCTTTTTAATTCGAATACAACATATTTATATGTTTTTGGAATTAGGAAAATGATGAAAAATAAGATGAGATTGTTTTGGGATCATTTTATTAAAAAAATATCATTGACAATTTTCAGAGTTTTAATGATCAGACTCCTTAATTAATTTGTAAGCCACCAAGCTGAAATGCAATACCAAAGTCCGGCCTTCGTCGAAGATTGTTTGGCCATAATTTCGATCAATTTCATTTAAAAATGAAGGTGTGACAGTGCCGCCTCAACTTTTACAAAAAGCCGGATATGACGCCATCAAAGACATTTATCAACACACAAAAATACTTCTGGGGATATCATTCCCAGGAACTCTTATGTAAAGTTTCATGAAGATCGGTCCAGCAGTTTACTCTGAATCGCTCTACACACACTCACACACACACACACACACACACACACACACACACACACACACACACACACACACACACACACACATATATATATACACATACACACACACACACCACAACCCTCGTCTCGATTCCCCCTCTATGTTAAAACATTTTGTCAGAATTTGACTAAATGTAAAAACCAACCAATATTTTCCCGACAACCAGAAGAAAATGACACTTGGAGCACAGAAACAAATAAAACACACAAACAGACATTCGAGCAAACAAACAAACGTACAGAAAATTATTTCGTATCATTGATCATCTTATCTTCTCCTCGAACACTAATCTGGACACATTTGTCTTTCTTATATAATTATGTAGGTTCCAAGAGCTTAGAGCTGTATGGCATCACAATACCCATTTTTGAATTTCTTTTATTCCGCACAACAAAAGACTTGGACAAGAACTTGGACAAACCTTCGATCTGATTTATTAAAAAAAACTATTTTTCCAGACTTTTTCTTCTTTGTTCATTAGTTGAAACTCAAACGATTTTTTTACGTTAATGACCGTTTTCAGCCCGCCATTCAGGCAGCCATACGCCGCTTTCGGGGGATTTTTCAGACAAAAAAATACAGCCAAGCAGAGTCCAAGGTATTCACGTACTGTCAAAACACGATCTACAACCCATTATTTTCTTTGTCTTTTTCAGACCAGAAACTCCTCAATCCGGCGTCATTGATAGATAACGTGTAGCCTGTCCACACAAGTCCGCGGGCTAATACTGATGACGCACGGTACGGTGCGGCCGTAGATACAATGAGAAAGTGATTGACCATGCAATCCCCTCATCGTCTCTAGCTCCATCTCAGCTGTCCGACTTCATGATTCTTCAGCTTCTCTGCCACGAATCCTGGCAATGCTTATATATCTTCCGTTCTTTGGGTCCGATATATGTGACGTGTCGGTATCTTGCTTGCCCCACCCCCCTCCCCCATACTTGTGTGTCGTTCTTGTGGGCTTGTGTGCAAGGGGAGATAGGGGGAGGGGGAGAGGAGGGAGGGGGTCGAGACGGGGAGGGGGGTGGCTATTGAGAGAGATAGAACTGAACTGGATGATGAAGGTTTAAGGCTAAACTTTAGTAAAAAAAGCAGGAATGAAATGAAAAACGGTAATATACACCCGCTTCAGATGCTGCTGCTGATGCTGCTGCTGCTGCTGATCATGATGATGATGATGATGATGCTGATGCTGATGATGATGATGATGATGATGATGATGCTGATGCTGATGATGATGATGATGATGATGATGATGATGATGATGATGATGATGACAACATAAGCATGATTTCATCATAACTGAAATACAATCAAATATGCAAAATGTCTATTACTTTAAGCGTTTGAAAGATGATGGCAGTGAGTTTAAAACTGATGCACGGAATTGGTGGGATGTGGTTGGCAGATCCATATCTGTCGGTATTTCACGTAAATAATGATGAAATGTAAAGCCGCAGTGGAAAAAGAAAGAAAGAGGGAGAGAAATGAAATGAAAGAGAGAGAGAGAGAGAGAGAGAGAGAGAGAGAGAGAGAGAGAGAAAGAGAGAGAGAGAGAGAGAGAAAGAGAGAGAGAGAGGGAGATGGAGAGGGAGGGGGGAGATAGGAGGGGGAACAGACCAAACGACAGGCGGGCAGAGGCACAGAAAAAGGACAAAGAAGAAGAAAACGAATTTTAAAAATCGACGCTACTACAGTATGAAAGTTTTCTAAAAGTTTCTCGTAGTTTTCAAACATTTCAACAGATAAGCAAAAATCATTAAGAACCAAAACTAATACACCAGACAATATGTGACACGTGCCTCTGTTAAAGGTGAGCTTTTACTTGAGACAAAAAAATGACCTTCTCTCTGCCTCTTCCTACGTTGCCAGCAATAAAAGGGGATGTATTATGTGACACGAATATAGGTGATCGATAAGTAAGGCAAAATGCAGCGCTAAAATACGTGACGTTTGGCCAATCTTGGGCAATTTTTGTTTTCTTGCATGTTTGGCTACTTGAGAATCTCCACATTTTGAGTGCGCGTTTCATGTCAGGGGAAAGTGCCACAATCAATAATAAATACCGTTTTGCTGCCCCAAGCCATCATAGCCTGTTGTGTAAACCATCTCACGAAAGGCGCAATGCTTCCCGTGAAAATGCTTCCCTGCTCAACGTCTCAAATCTAGCCAGGCTTTTTTTTTTTACATGGGTTAAGACCATCCCTCCACTTGGTCACATACCAAAAAATAAACGTCCGAGAGAGCGTCCTGCTCATAATCGGATTTTTGGCTCACGAAGTGTAGCCTATGCGATCGTAACTTTGTCTGTCTGTGCGTGCGTGCGTATGTGCGTGCGTGCGTGTGTATGTCTGTGGTAGAAACTTTAACATTTCGTCATTTGAAGACGTCACATTATGGCGTAAGAGGGTTAGACGTCACGCGAAGGAATGTCTCGGTCATTGTTATTTTGAGCGGGCCGAGACTATTTGGCAGTCGTGTCTGTTTAAAGTAGGCTACATGCAGACAGACAGATCTAGATCTAGTGTCTCTCTTTCTTGCACAGTGTCACCAATGCTTACTGTGTGTGTGTGTGTGTGTGTATGTGTGACGGAGTGATTGAGTTTGTGTTACTGTTTGTCGATTTCTTACGTGAGCCTTGAAGGCTTCGCCTCTTGGTTTTTTATTAATTAATTGTAGATAAGCCACTACAGTGCGTTTTTGCAAAAATGGATTCATTCCACACACAAAATACAACTCACCTCAGCAAGCAGTCAGACCGTTGATTTTTAGTATATGACGAAGTAGCGGGATGGTCTTATCCCATGTAACAGCCTGGCCACATCTGAGACTGCGACTAGCTGCAAAAGACAGGAATCACTGAGCAAGAAGAAAGTTGGTGTGTGCAGGTCTCGTGCAAAAGTGAAATTTGCGGTTTTTCTTTAATTCCCTGTCTCCACGCAAAAAACGCCCCAAAACGCTACTTGAGCTTAAATATGAGTAGCTCTCCTACTACATGGCCAACAAAACAGGGTCTCCGTGTTGGGCACCTGAACATTAACCATGCTATAAATAAAATCAATGATATTTCTACAATGCTGTTAAATACTGGAACAAGTTTTCACATTTTTGGGATCACAGAATCAAGATTAACACCTCAGATTTCGGATTCTGACGTTGTTATTCCAGGTTACAGTACGTTACGCAGAGACCCTCAGCAAAGTAGAGAAACTGGTATACTTTTGTACATAAGTGAATCAATTAGTTATACACGAATAATACACCTTGAGAACTTCGTGGAATCTGTGTGGATTGAAGTTAAGTTGAGAGGAGCACCTCCACTCCTCATAGGATTTTGTTATAGAAATCCCGCAGAGCGAGCAAACTGGTCAGATAACTTTACACAGATGTTAGATGCAGTTCTGCTCGAGTCAAAGGAAACAATTCTGTTGGGAGACTTTAATGTTGATTTGCTTAAACAAAACAAGCAGTGGGTTGATATGATTAACCTCTATAATCTTAAACAAATAGTCAACACTCCCACTAGAGTCACATCATCCAGCAGTACTCTGATAGATCATATCTATGTTACTGATCACCATAATATTGTCGAATGTTGTGTTCCAGCCAATGGTTGCAGCGATCATTTTCCTGTCTGTTTAACATGGTCAAGAAAGGGTGTCAAAATTCCTAAAGTTGGTCACAAGACAATAAAATACCGCTCTTTTTCTCAATTTAACGAAGACACCTTTCTACATGAACTTTGGAATTCCCCACTATCTGATACTTACAATTTTACGGATCCGGACGAAGCCCTAACACATTGGCTTAGTGCCTTCAATGACATATACGATAAACATGCTCCGTGGAGAATAAAGAGAGTTAGGCACATTGTAAAACCTAAATGGTTTGATAATGATTTACAACATGCCATTGACCATCGCGATTTTTTAAAGTCGGTTGGCAAGGAAGAGGAATACAGAGAACAGAGAAATAAGGTAAATTCACTTAAACGAACAAAAAAGATAAAATATTTTCGTGACCTAGCATCAAGTTCAAAGCAAAACTCAAAGAATATATGGAAGGCAATAAATGAACTTACGAATAAAAAGGCTGCCAGTCATCCGAGTTGTATCAAGGACATATCTCCCGATGCTTTAAACACACATTTTTCCAAAATTGCTGAAACTGTGATTAAAAATGACAAGTCCAAATTAAATGATTTGAAAGTTTTAGAAGAATTTTGCAAATCAAAACAAATTTCATGTCCAGCAAAAATTCCCCTTCTTACAGTACCTGAAGTTTTTCACGCACTTACACACCTCAAGCAAACAGGCACCCGGGGGCTCGATGGGCTTGATGGTAGGATTCTTAAATTGTCAGCCCCCGTAATTTCTGAAACACTTACCTACATTTACAATCTCTGTTTAGACAAAAAATATTTTCCAGTCGCCCTGAAACAGGCTAAAGTCATTCCTCTGTTTAAATCAGGTGACAAAAGAGACCCCTCAAATTATAGGCCAATTTCCATTTTGTCTGTGTTATCAAAACCACTGGAAAAGCATATCAACAAACACATCCTAACACATTTCAACCAAAACAACTTATTCCATCCTAAACAATCAGGATTTAGAGCTAAGCATTCCTGCCACACTGCCTTAATCTCTCTTGTTGATCAGTGGTTGGACAAAATAAACGATAATGAATTCTGTGGTGCCATTTTCGTAGACTTTGCAAAAGCCTTTGACGTAATTGATCACACATTATTGCTTAGAAAATTCGGTTTGTATGGCGTCGGATATGATACTATCAATCTTGTTAGTTCATTCCTCTCTGACAGACAACAGACAGTTCTTACAAACACTAGAGCATCGAGCATGCAAGCTGTAGATTACGGTGTACCACAAGGATCGGTATTAGGACCTCTGCTCTTCTCAATATATGTTAATGACCTCCCCCTTTATATTCAACATTTATGTGAACTTTTTGCAGATGATACCACAATTCACTCCAGTAACAAAAATTTAACTCGCTTATCAGAATCCCTCCAAGGAAGTCTAAACCAGCTGACAGAATGGACTGACCTAAATCACATGTCTCTTAACCCAAAGAAAACCAAATATATGATAATTACAACTAGACAAAAACGACAGAATTTTACCTCAACTGGTCCCGATTTAATGATTGACGGCAATATAGTGGAAAAAGTCGACCATCACAAAGTTCTAGGTGTCCACATCGATAACAACCTGTCTTGGTCAACTCACATTGAACAACTTAGTAAATTAGTGTCAAAGAAAGTGTACCTCTTATCTAGAATTAAACACTTCCTTAATTGTCAAGCCAGGAAGTTATTTTTCACTGCTCATATTCAGTCTCTTATTGATTACGCATCCACTCTATGGGACTCTGCAAGTGATAATTCCCTAAAGCTACTCAGCAGATTACACAAAAGAGCGCTAAAAGTAGTATTACTCAAACAGACTACTCTCACCGACTCAGACTACATCAACATAGGGGTCCTACCTCTGAAGTCAAGAATGAATTACAACAAAGGAATAATGATGCATAAAATTATGACAGAAAATGCACCCGAAACCATTTGCTCAAAGTTCTCTTTGAAGAATTCGCACCACTTTATAAAACTAAACACTCCTCTTCCTAGGATAGACCTATTTAAATCAAGTCTTGTTTATTCAGGAAGCAGCCTCTGGAACGCTCTTCCGGACGCCCTGCGGCAATCCACCAACACAGATTCTTTTAGAACCAAATATTCTTTCCATTTAATGAACTCTATGAACAAATAAACTTGATTGGTATGTTTTCTTTGTATACAGTTGTTCATTATCGGAATTATGGTTTATTGTGACAAAATCACGAAGATTTGGCTCTGTAATACATTGTTTTGCTGAGCTAATGTATTGTTGGGTTACTTTCCGTTTATCTTCATTGCTTTACACCCAATTTTGAACACTACCTTATGATCTACAATGCTTCTACATAATGCGCTTCATGTACATAAACTTATATGTTCTACCATTAATGTTTTTATGTAACCTTTTTTTCCCTAGTCATAGTTATAGTAAAATAGTTTAGTCCCTCTTTAGGGCGAGGGCCAGATGCAAAAAAGCATATCTATGCTTATTCTTGTCACCCTCGAAAAATAAAGATTTGTCATTGTCATTGTCATTGTCTCTCTCTCTCTCTCTCTCTCTCTCTCTTGTAATACGACAAATAGAGCTTAGGAATTCGACGAGCAAATATCCTTTCCCCGGCTTCGGGAAGAAACAAAAAAACTGACTGAGGTTATCATCTCGATTAGCTTTTCATTATCGTGCTCAAAATGTGCTGTTCGGTGTGCTGAAAGCGTTCTCCACGGGATCCAAGGATGTTGCAAGAAGTTGTTTTTTTAGGAAATTTGCCGAGATGGGCATACAAAAACCACACACAAATTCTAAGCAATTTTGGCACCACATTTCCACCGCTTTAAAAAAAGAAAAGAATCGCCAATCCTCCAAAAATGACGGCAAAGCTTTCGGCTAATTGAAATAGGTCATGGTGTTTCGCCGACTTTCCACAATGTAGCACATAAAGGCAGGAAACACGGACTTGGCCTTGTGTAAGTTTTCTTGTATATTTACTTGTTCGTGGTTCTGATTGTTTTTTGAAATCGAATGATCTCCACACGTGTGGATTTTTGTTGTGTAATGTATTTTTTTGTATAGTTTCACATGCAACGCACACACAAGAATAACTGTTGTGCAATAGTTTGTCAGATCTCACCTTTTTGAAATAATGGAGACTCATAACTCCTCCGAGACTACATTGCCCTTCCTCTCTCCCCTCGCTTTCACCAAAAATAGCTCGCCGCCTCCGTTTTTCTGCCCTCTGAGGCCGTGAAAGGCAACGAGGCTTCACTAGTTTGTATCATTTTCCTATATTTTTCTTCTCGAGAGCACGCTCTGGGCACACCCCCCCCCCCCCTCCACCCCCGTCCCTCACCCTCCCCTAGACGACCTCGAACCATCGACTTGGAGCCTTTCGAAGCACTCTCGGCTGTAAATCAAGGAGACGTGTTTTTTTGTATGTGTTTAAGCTTTATCACCTCAATTCTCTTTCGCTGACTGAAGCGGAAGATTTGAAATTCTCGTACAGTTCTTACATTATTGAAAAGGAAGTTAAGAACGAACGAATAGGCCTTATGGGTAAAGTATCGAGATGTCCTGTCAACGCGTCAACGCCTCAAAACATGAATGACAAGATAGATGAATGCTCAAAGAAGGCTAATTACAGGGGCCATTACATGTGTAAGGTTAAACATCACTGAAGCATAAGATACAGTTGTTGTTTTTTTACACCACGACCCTCGTCTCGATTCCCCTCTATGTTAAAACATTTAGTCAAAACTTGACTAAATGTAAAAAAACAAAAAAATGTATCTTATGCTTCAGTGATGTTTAACCTTACACATGTAATGGTCCCTGTAATTAGCCTTCTTGTAGCATTCATCTATCTTGTCATTCATGCTTTGAGGCGTTGACGCGTTGACAGGACATCTCGATACTTTACCCATAAGGCCTATTCGTTCGTTCTACACACACACACACACAGACACACACACAACATTAATATGGCATTCCAGCGTCTCTTAACAGCAAAGTGCAGATAACTTCAAGGCTACACTGTGTTCAGCCCGCCTTGGTAAGTGCACTCACGCTCGCTTTCGCCTGCCGCCCAGTGTTCAATCTTGTGTTATATTGTTAGTTTTAGTTTCTGTGAGCGCGCGCATACTTCATTCAACACCCTTTCACACACATTTCCCGAGATGCCCTTCACATCCGGTGCGTGACTTCAGATTTGACATTCTCCCAGCCCACGAATATCCTGCTGTACGTGACGAATGAAAAGGGACAGCTTCATTTCCATGGAAACTGTTTACATTCTCAGCTGATGCGGTTATTGAAAGAAAAGTAAGCGCAAGAGGAGAGAGAAACAAAAATGATTAAAAATCAGAAAAGTGCGGGGGGAATAAGAATACAAAGTAAGGGTTAGAAAAGACGATGGAAAAGAAAACCTGGCGGTGACGACGCGTGCTTTTAATTAGAAAAGAAAGAGGCAGGTTATTCAGTTTTGCAAATCTTGTCAAGATTCCTCTGGGTCTCTTATAGTTGCTGTGGCGGCTGTCTGTGATGTTTGACTTGCATTCCAGGGGAATTGCATTGTCTAAGTCGGGAGGCTTTCGCTTTCGTTGATAAAGTGAAATAAGACACCGGCGGTTCTAAATATCGACGCACCAGAAACAGGAATAACTATTTCTTTACTGACTTAGGTAATAAACGCATGTATAAGCAGCTATGATCGTGCTCATTTCTTAAAGAATTTAAGTTAACAACAGCCAGAGAAAACTCAGTTTTACCGTCTGTTTTTCTGCAGTTATGAATCTTCGTTCTTTCATCGCCTGTCTCGCTATCATGTTGTGTCTATTTTGTGTGTGCTACTTTAATTATTTTAATGTTTATTTGCCTATTTATTGTTTGTTTGTACCCGTGTTCCTTTAAATTTTGTTTCAATTGCTTGTTTATTTGTTTGTTTGTTTGTGTGTTTGTCTGTTTGTTTGTTTGTGTGTTTGTTTGTTTGTTTGTTTGTTTGTTTGTGTGTTTGTCTGTTTGTTTGTTTGTGTGTTTGTTTGTTTGTTTGTTTGTTTGTTTGTTTGTTTTTGTTGTTGTTTTTAGTGTGACAATCAAGCCAATTTCAATTAGCCATGTCACAGAACTGTTACATGTCTAAGTAAAAGAATACACACATTTTTATATTTAGTCAAGTTTTGACTAAATATTTTAACATCGAGGGGGAATCGAAACGAGGGTCGTGGTGTATGTGTGTCTGTGCGTGTGTGTGTGTGTGTAGAGCGATTCAGACTAAACTACTGGACCGATCTTTATGAAATTTGACATGAGAGTTCCTGGGTATGAAATCCCCATACGTTTTTTTCATTTTTTTGATAAATGTCTTTGATGACGTCATATCCGGCTTTTCGTGAAAGTTGAGGCGGCACTGTCACGCCCTCATTTTTCAACCAAATTGGTTGAAATTTTGGTCAAGTAATCTTCGACGAAGCCCGGACTTCGGTATTACGTTTATAATATTGTATTTTCGCCTTACGCGACTTGTTACTTTCTTCCGTTTTTATATTTAGTCAAGTTTTGACTAAATATTTTAACATCGAGGGGGAATCGAAACGAGGGTCGTGGTGTATGTGCGTGCGTGTGTGTGTGTGTGTGTGTGTGTGTGTGTCTGTGTGTGTGTGTGTGTGTGTGTGTAGAGCGATTCAGACTAAACTACTGGACCGATCTTTATGAAATTTGACATGAGAGTTCCTGGGTATGAAATCCCCGAACGTTTTTTTTCATTTTTTTGATAAATGTCTTTGATGACGTCATATCCGGCTTTTCGTGAAAGTTGAGGCGGCACTGTCACGCCCTCATTTTTCAACCAAATTGGTTGAAATTTTGGTCAAGTAATCTTCGACGAAGCCCGGGGTTCGGTATTGCATTTCAGCTTGGTGGCTTAAAAATTAATTAATGACTTTGGTCATTAAAAATCTGAAAATTGTAAAAAAAAATAAAAATTTATAAAACGATCCAAATTTACGTTTATCTTATTCTCCATCATTTGCTGATTCCAAAAACATATAAATATGTTATATTCGGATTAAAAACAAGCTCTGAAAATTAAATATATAAAAATTATTATCAAAATTAAATTGTCCAAATCAATTTAAAAACACTTTCATCTTATTCCTTGTCGGTTCCTGATTCCAAAAACATATAGATATGATATGTTTGGATTAAAAACACGCTCAGAAAGTTAAAACAAAGAGAGGTACAGAAAAGCGTGCTATCCTTCTTAGCGCAACTACTACCCCGCTCTTCTTGTCAATTTCACTGCCTTTGCCGTGAGCGGTGGACTGACGATGCTACGAGTATACGGTCTTGCTGAAAAATGGCAGCTACTTGACTAAATATTGTATTTTCGCCTTACGCGACTTGTTACATTTAGTCAAGTTTTGACTAAATGTTTTAACGTAGAGGGGGGAATCGAGACGATGGTGTGGTGTATGTGTGTGTGTGTGTGTGTGTGTGTGT